>NC_059181.1:126190106-126328531 GCF_019923935.1 Bubalus bubalis | reverse complement strand
TTAATGTATTTTAGAATTAACTAGTCATATCTAGCTTTTGATGTGTTTCAATCTCTCTAGCAAGTTAACTATCAACTCATTTTATGTTTTTATATTCTGTATTATTACAAAAATGTTTAAGATAATATTTACTAAAAACAAAATAGAAAATAAGTAAAATTTACTATATGATGATTTGACTTTTACTGTAAATCATACATTCTAAGTGCTTGAAGATTCTAGTTACTTAAAACTTTTATTAATGTACTTTATAATTAAGTATTTTTTTTTTAAATTTTATTTTATTTTTAAACTTTACATAACTGTATTAAGTATTAATATCTAACTTTTGATGTTTTTCAATCTGGCAAGTTAACTATCAACTTATGTTTTTATATTCTGCATTATTACAAAAAATGTTTAATATTTACTAAAAACTAAATAGAAAATAAGTTAAAATTTAACTACTCTATTATGATGGTCAAAACCCGGGTGCTTTTATGTACTTCACGTCTGCTTGCTTTTTTTTTAAGAACATTTATTTGGCCACACAGGGTCTTAGGTGTCGTATGTGGGATCTACTTCCCTGTCCAGAAATTGACTGGGACCCCTGCATTTGCAGTGCAGCGTCTTAGCTACAGGGAAATCCCTAGGTTTTTTGTTTGTTTTGTTTTGGGGGGTCTTTGGGGTGGTTTTATGATTTTTTTTCCTTTTGAGCAAAAGTAGAAAAGGAAGAAAGAGGAAGGAATTGTGTAAACAAAGGTGGTACTTGGAATGAGATAAAACCTTCTGATTTTACTTCCAAAGGACATGCAGTTTATGAAAATCCTTTGCTTATATTCTATTATATATGGTAAAGAGGAAATGGTAAATTATAAATAATAAAATTATACATCAAGGTAAAGAGAACAGCCTGGAAAAGAACCTGACACCATACAAATCTGTATAATGTTCCTGTGAAGATAACGACAGCATTCCTTACCCTCAGAGAACCCTTCCTGTCTTTTTCCTTGCGTTTGATTTTGTAAATCCTGGGTCAAATAAAAGCTACAGTGTTAAATATGACTTTTGATTATTGTTATTTTCTTCTGTTTACATTGGTCATTTAATGCATTCTATGCTGTGCATGAAAAAAATACTCTAGCACTTCTAAAACTATTGCCTCACTTTAGTAAGTAAATGTTAGTCACTCAGTCGTGCCCAACTCTTTGCCACCCCATGGACTGCAGCCCACCAGGCTCCTCTGTCCATGAGATTTTCCAGGCAAGGATACTGGAGTGGGTTGCCATTTCCTTCTCCAGGGGATCTTTCCAACCCAGGGATCGAACCCGGTCTCTTGCACTACAGGCATATTCTTTATTGACTGAGACACAAGGGAAGCTTTAGAAATTAATTTTAAAGAAAAATAATTATTTCAAAGAATCAAACCTGTATGATGGAAATGAATCTATTCTTTTTTTTTTTACTTTTATTTTTAAACTTTCAAATATTGTATTAGTTTTGCCAAATATTGAAATAAATCCACCACAGGTATACATGTGTTCCCCATCCTGAACCCTCCTCCCTCCTCCCTCCCCATACCATCCCTCTGGGTCGTCCCAGTGCACCAGCCCCAAGCATCCAGTATCGTGCATCGAACCTGGACTGGCAACTCGTTTCATACATGATATTTACATGTTTCAATGCCATTCTCCCAAATCTTCCCACCCTTTCCCTCTCCAACAGAGTCCATAAGACTGTTTTATACATCAGTGTCTCTTTTGCTGTCTCATACACAGGGTTACTGTTACCATCTTTCTAAATTCCATATATGCGTTAGTATACTGTATTGGTGTTTTTCTTTCTGGCTTACTTCACTCTGTATAATAGGCTCCAGTTTCATCCACCTCATTAGAACTGATTCAAATGTATTCTTTTTAATGGCTGAGTAATACTCCATTGTGTATATGTACCATACCTTTCTTATCCATTCATCTGCTGATGGACATCTAGGTTGCTTCCATGTCCTGGCTATTATATGTTAAAATATAGGAACATTCTAAGGTCAAAGTCTTCAAAGTTCTGTTTGTAATGTGCCTGTGTCCTACATGCAGATGATGGTCAAATATTTGTTACATGAACTTGTGAACCTGTGACGGTGGAGTGCAGTCTATGATTAATATGCTGGTAACTCACCTTCAGAAATCATTTTTACTATATACAAATAGCACATCAAGAGGCTTCTGATTTCATATTGATCCAATCGGTTATACTGGGATACACTACTCCTTGTAGAACTCTGCCGAGTCTGTAATACAAAGATAAGGCTTTTGTGAAACAATGCTGGTATTTTAGCTTCCCATAGCCTTTAACTCAATAACATTTTAGTCCTGTTTGGGAAACTTCTAAGCACGTCACAGATAACCACATTTGGAAGGTAAATGGGCTGAATCTTTGTTGCTACTGCACCTAGTAATATCACTGGAAATTATCTTGCAGTCTTCATCAAGATATGGCCATGAATATACGGTGTATGTTTCATTCCCTAAGTCCTGTGTTTTAGTAAGGTAACGTTTAAATCATATGTGGGTATTCTAGGAAAAATAGCCTTTATGTCAAGGAGAAACTTACATTTTAAACTTTTTAACTTGAATCTCTCATTAAGAGTTTATTAAAATTCAACTTCTAAATAATAGTTCAGAAAAATCCATCTTAAAAGGAAGCTTAATAATATTACAAGATAATTTTACTAAGAAGGACCCAGTAATACTTCAAAATTGGAGCCTCTACAAAGTAGTGATGTTCCTATTATTTAGTGACTTTTGTTTAAATATCAGTTAAGCATGACAAGATCTGACTTATTCGGGGATTTATATGAATACAGTAATAACAGTGTCCTAAAGAATTTACCCTTGTTAGAAACCAGTGCTTTCAGCTGAGCTAACCTGGGCTGAGGCTATAGACTTCCAATGTAGGAGTTACTAAAAACTTTTACTTGGGACAAAACATCTAGGTTCGGAATGCTTGCTAGCTGTGTGACTACTGGCAAGTCATTAACCTCTTTGTCCTTTGTGTGCCTTACCCATGACAGTATCTGTTGTCTTATTTCTACATGGTGTGAACTAAGAACTTTATGATTAAATAAAGCCCATGGGGTAGCAAAGCGTTGGATATAATTTAGCGAATGAACAACAACCATGGGCAAAGACTCAAGGTAGTCTATATAGAGTGGTTCTCAAGTGGATGGTTCCCAACCAGCAGCGTCAGCATCACCTGGGAACTTAGAAATACAAATGAGCAGGCCCCCAGACCGACAGAAACAGGATGAAGCTCAGCTCTCTATTTGTATTTTTTTTTGGAATTTCATTCATTTATTTTTTTAATTTAAATTTATTTATTTTAATTAGAGGCTAATTACTTTACAATATTGTATTGGTTTTGCCATACATCAACATGAATCTTCCACAGGTGTACACGTGATTTTTTATAAAGTCGCCCAGATGATTCTGATACACAGTGAGAACACCATGATCTAGGAGAAGAAGTGCTGAAATTAGAAAACTTGGGTTTAGGTCTGGCCCTGCCATAGTTGTCTGGCTGCCCTAAGTCACAATCCCAGTTTTCATTTGTAAATTCAGAGTTGGAATTTATTATTTTTATGGACCCTTCTAACTAATTTTATATGGTTCTATGATTTCATGTAGCAGCATGACAAGGCTTTACTGGTCTAAAATGAGGTTTCTCTATCTCGAGGCTGACCTATCCCAAACTTTAACGTTAGGCTTGAAACAATCTCATGGAAAAGTTGGTATATTCTGATTAAGTGATTCTGGGATGTTGAGATTATCAATCTGGGGACCTAATTTTTTTTTCATCCCAAGTTAAGGTCATTATTCTTAGAAAAGAATAAAAAGCTGAATTAATCCTGCCAGGGAGTGATTTAAGTGATAAGGGTATATTAGGCATTTTAAATTTGAACCTTCCCTCTCTAGAACAGGTTTACAGATTCAAAGTTAGAACTCTGAAAGATGAATACCTTATCCTCTGTAAACAGTTTTTAAGATATCCAAGTAGCAGCTGCCAGGATAGGAAGGAACTGCTACATTATGGGATACTTTTTATAGATATAGTATAGACTACAGGCGAGTAGAGAGCTCCTTATGTACATAAAAAGAAAGACTGTCATAGTTAAAACATCACCAGGGTTAACCTATATATTTTAGGGTCTTACATTTTCACCAGTGCTGCCCTGATCTGGAAATCCGGTTGCTCCTTCTGGGATGAGGGAACCTCTTGAATCTTCCCTCTTAATTCCATGTCCGTTTTGAAAAGACCCATAAGCTGGAAAAAGCCAAGTCCTTGTTAGCAACAGGAGGAACTGTCAAAAATAGTTTGAAAACTAAGTACTGGGTTAATTGGGCTTCCCAGGTGGTGCTAGTGTTAAAAACCTGCCTGCCAATGCAGGAGGCATAAGAGATGCAAGTTGGATCCCTGGGTTGGGAAGATCTCCAGGAACAGGGCATGGCAGCCCACTCCAGTATTCTTGACTGGAGGGAGGAGGACAGAGGAGCCTGGCAGGCTACAGTCCATAGGCTCACAGAGAATTGGACATGACTGAAGTGGCTCAGCACTGGGTTAATTTTGGTAATTTTGGTTAATTTTACCAAATACCTATTTCTTTTACCAAATATCTATTTCATATTTTAAGAAATAGATCTTGGGCATCTAAAATGTGAATTTTATATACTATATTAAAACACCATAGGAAGCCAAATAAAGTGTAAGCAAGTTGTTTTACCTCGAAACACTTAACATTATGAAACTACAAGAAATTCCTTGGAAGTCATAACATAAAGGCAAACAATGAGACAATTTTATAGTTAAGGAAACTTTGGCCCAGAAAAGGGAAGTCTCTTGTCCAAGACTGGAGACAGATAAGAGGATTGGGAAACTAGTGTTTTTCTCATTATCCTCCATTTTCTTAGTATACTAAGCTACTTTTTTCTATAACCTGAAACAAGGAAACCTAAGCAAAGAAACATGGCACAAATTGTGAGTCAGATTTTAATTAAACTTTGGTAGAGATCATGCTATATATAGTTTTATCATGAAATATTTCAAAAAATATAGAAAAGTATAGGGTACATTTCTAGATAGCCATACCATGTATAATCTTTAAAGGAAGGACTTAATTACCAGTGTCTTTGTCAGTGCTCAGACTCCCTCTATTTGTAGGTGAAGTGAAGCCACATGCAAACTCATCCCTGGATGCCTGTAACACAATGTGATATCTCTGTCACTTAAACAAATTTGTACACTAGGATAAGAAATCAGAATTATCAGAATGAAAGGGTACCCCAATTTTAAACAAAGCTCACTGCGAAAGTCTAAATCAGGTATCAGTACTGGTATTTAGGTGACTTCTCTTTTAAAAATGGATCTGAGTATACTGTTATAACTATGACCTCTGGCAAAGTGATACAACTCTAGGTGGCTGGTAAAAGCTGCAACTCGTGTGGTCTGAACATGGTTCCATTCTCCTCCTTGAACCAAAGGCAGTACTAGAAGGAGAGGTGTGACCAGAGGCCCTACATGAACTTGAGCTGCAAAAGAAAGAACAGGTAAGTGAAATATTTCCACATATCAGTGTTGAATGTTGTGGAGTGAGCATAAGCATGAGTGACTGTGAAGAAAGGCTCGCTTGACACTCGCTTGACACCAGGTAGGTGATGCAGCATCTGCATTTAGCTGATTTACATAATTGGGAGCTACAGGCAATCAAGCCCTCAGTGAGGCTTAAAAGCAGCTTTCTCAGGAACCCGGGGCAGGCTTGACAAATCTGCAGACATTTATTATGGGGAATTTCCAAAGGAAGCTGTGAGGAACACAGTTTTTCCTGCCACCCACTCAGCTACTGAACATGTGATGGGGATCTTTGGCCATACAGAGCATGGAGTGGGGGTAGGGCAGGAGCTATTCACCCTACTGGGCAAACTATAAAGTACACACCACATTTTAAAATGGTGACTGGTCAATGGAGCATGTCTGGAAGATTGTAACCGAGAATGTAAAGGGTTTGAAACAACAAATGATGAAGTGGAGCTAGCTGGTCTGGAGAAACATTTAGAAGGGACATGTATGAAGGGGTACTGTGTGGAGGTAGAAGTGGATGTGCTCTGTGTACCTCTAGAAGGCAAAACCAGGACAAGTGGATAGAAAATCATGTAGATCAAATGCAAGAAGGAAAGTTCAAATACAACTATGGCTAAAGGTTGTTTTTGCCAAGTGGGAGACTGATCATCTCCAATGTTCCCTGCAACTCTAAGATTCTAAGGGGAGAAAGAAAACACAGACCACACATGATGAGTTAAAAGCCGCTCGCCAGAAGTGCTGAAACAAGGCTGTCAAAGGGAGGGAGAGGTGAAGGAATATAGTTTAAGGCCTGGAGCCTAACATTTTGGAAAGTGAATGTTTTGTTCAGTTTTCCAGGTGAATAAATAGATGAAGGCATATAACAGCAGCAAATCTTAAAAACAACACACTGAGCACAAGGGATTCTTGGTGTTCCCTTGGACCTCATTACTCAAAGTATGGTCCTTAGGCCAGAAGAGCCAAAACTTTGTTTGAAACGTATAATCTCAAATTCCACCCCAGGGCTACTTCATTAGAATTTATCTTAATTCCCCAGATGATCTATATGCACATTAAGATTTGAGAAGTACTGCTACAGGAAAAAGTATAAATTTAAAATGTTGTAAAAGGTGAACTATTGAGACCATACAGCATATGACCCTAGTTCCAAATGCAGTCAATAAACAGGATAAAATGCCAACAGAAATACATCACGAATTGTCTTAATTCACTCTTTACAAAGCTAAGTAACTGTTATTATTTTATTTTTCATATGGCTTTGATTTCAAGAGCTTATACCATCATCACCATTTTTCGGCAGTTCTCTAATTTTCCAGTGTCCTACTATGGTTTTTCCAGTAGTCATGTATGGATGTGAGAGTTGGACTATCAAGAAAGCTGAGTGCCGAAGAATTGATACTTTTGAACTGTGGTGTTGGAGAAGACTCTTGAGAGTCCCTTGGACAGCAAGGAGATCCAACCAGTCCATCCTAAAGGAGATCAGTCCTGAGTGTTCATTGGAAGGACTGATGCTGAAGCTGAAACTCCAATACTTGAGCCACCTGATGCCAAGAACTGATTCATTTGAAAAGACCCTGATGCTGGGAAAGATTGCAGGCAGGAGGAGAAGGGGACAACGGAGGATGAGATGGTTGGATGGAATCACTGACTCAATGGACATGAGTTTGAGTAAACTCCGGGAGTTGGTGATGGACAGGGAGACCTGGCATGCTGCAGTTCATGGTGTCACAAAGAGTCGGACACGACTGAGCAACTGAACTGAACTGAGCTGACTTAATATTTGAGAGGCAGTATAGTCTAGGAGCACAGATTTTGAATTTTAGATACACATGAATCCCAGAGCTCTTGTTACTAGTGACTTGATTGTGATCAAATCACTTAACCATAGTTTTCTCTTTACTAACATGAGGATAATAACAGTAATATAAATCCATGTGAGCTAATATTTAATATAGTGTCTGGCATATACTGAGTCCTCAATAAATTTTAGCTATGATTCTTAATATTATAGCTTCTAGATGGGATTTCATTTCAGTTCAGATAGTGATTACTAGGGAAGGAGATACTACACCCTTCTTAGGTGAACAGGAACACAGGTAAAACACAAGCAGTCAGGGCAAACACATTAAAAGTTTTGTCTGCACAAAAGACAGAAAACCATCTAAGAATCAATTAACAGAAGACAGATTAGACAAATAAAATAAGGTGTATTCATATGATAGCATACTATGCAGATTTTTTTTTTTAGGTTTTTTTTAATTTTATTTTATTTTTAAACTTTACATAACTGTATTAGTTTTTCCAAATATCAAAATGAATCCGCCACAGGTACACATGTGTTCCCCATCCTGAACCCTCCTCCCTCCTTCCTCCCCATACCATCCCTCTGGGTCGTCCCAGTGCACCAGCCCCAAGCATCCACTATCGTGCATCGAACCTGGACTGGCAACTCGTTTCATACATGATATTTTACATGTTTCAATGCCATTCTCCCAAATCTTCCCACCCTCTCCCTCTCCCACAGAGTCTATAAGACTGTTCTATACATCACTGTCTCTTTTGCTGTCTCGTACACAAGGTTATTGTTACCATCTTTCTAAATTCCATATATATGCGTTAGTATACTGTATTGGTGTTTTTCTTTCTGGCTTACTTCACTCTGTGTAATAGGCTCCAGTTTCATCCACCTCATTAGAACTGATTCAAATGTATTCTTTTTGATGGCTGAGTAATACTCCATTGTGTATATGTACCATTGCTTTCTTATCCATTCATCTGCTGATGGACATCTAGGTTGCTTCCATGTCCTGGCTCTTATAAACAGTGCTGCGATGAACATTGGGGTACATGTGTCTCTTTCCCTTCTGGTTTCCTCAGTGTGTATGCCCAGCAGTGGGATTGCTGGATCATAAGGCAGTTCTATTTCCAGTTTTTTAAGGAATCTCCACACTGTTCTCCATAGTGGCTGTACTAGTTTGCATTCCCACCAACAGTGGAAGAGGGTTCCCTTTTCTCCACACCCTCTCCAGCATTTATTACTTGTAGACTTTTGGATCGCAGCCATTCTGACTGGCGTGAAATGGTACCTCATAGTGGTTTTGATTTGCATTTCTCTGATAATGAGTGATGTTGAGCATCTTTTCATGTGTTTGTTAGCCATCTGTATGTCTTCTTTGGAGAAATGTCTATTTAGTTCTTTGGCCCATTTTTTGATTGGGTCATTTATTTTTCTGGAGTTGAGCTGTAGGAGTTGCTTGTATATTCTCGAGATTAGTTGTTTGTCAGTTGCTTCATTTGCTATTATCTTCTCCCATTCCGAAGGCTGTCTTTTCACCTTGCTAATAGTTTCCTTTGATGTGCAGAAGCTTTTAAGGTTAATTAGGTCCCATTTGTTTATTTTGGCTTTTATTTCCAATATTCTGGGAGGTGGGTCATAGAGGATCCTGCTGTGATGTATGTCAGAGAGTGTTTTGCCTATGTTCTCCTCTAGGAGTTTTATAGTTTGTGGTCTTACATTGAGATCTTTAATCCATCTTGAGTTTATTTTTGTGTATGGTGTTAGAAAGTGTTCTAGTTTCATTCTTTTACAAGTGGTTGACCAGATTTCCCAGCACCACTTGTTAAAGAGATTGTCTTTAATCCATTGTATATTCCTGCCTCCTTTGTCAAAGATAAGGTGTCCATATGTGCGTGGATTTATCTCTGGGCTTTCTATTTTGTTCCATTGATCTATATTTCTGTCTTTGTGCCAGTACCATACTGTCTTGATAACTCTGGCTTTGTAGTAGAGCCTGAAGTCAGGTAGGTTGATTCCTCCAGTTCCATTCTTCTTTCTCAAGATCTCTTTGGCTATTCGAGGTTTTTTGTATTTGCATACAAATTGTGAAATTATTTGTTCTAGCTCTGTGAAGAATACTGTTGGTAGCTTGATAGGGATTGCATTGAATCTATAAATTGCTTTGTGTAGTATACTCATTTTCACTATATTGAATCTTCCAATCCATGAACATGGTATATTTCTCCATCTGTTAGTGTCCTCTTTGATTTCTTTCACCAGTGTTTTATAGTTTTCTATATATAGGTCTTTAGTTTCTTTAGGTAGATATATTCCTAAGTATTTTATTCTTTCCATTGCAATGGTGAATGGAATTGTTTCCTTAATTTCTCTTTCTGTTTTCTCATTATTAGTGTATAGGAATGCAAGGGATTTCTGTGTGTTGATTTTATATCCTGCAACTTTACTATAGTCATTGATTAGTTCTAGTAATTTTCTGGTGGAGTCTTTAGTGTTTTCTATGTAGAGGATCATGTCATCTGCAAATAGTGAGAGCTTTACTTCTTCTTTTCCAATTTGGATTACTTTTATTTCTTTTTCTGCTCTGATTGCTGTGGCCAAAACTTCCAAAACTATGTTGAATAGTAATGGTGAAAGTGGGCACCCTTGTCTCGTTCCTGACTTTAGAGGAAATGCTTTCAATTTTTCACCATTGAGGATAATGTTTGCTGTGGGTTTGTCATATATAGCTTTTATTATGTTGAGGTATGTTCCTTCTATTCCTGCTTTCTGGAGAGTTTTGATCATAAATGGATGTTGAATTTTGTCAAAGGCTTTCTCTGCATCTATTGAGATAATCATATGGTTTTTATTTTTCAATTTGTTAATGTGGTGTATTACATCGATTGATTTGCGGATATTGAAGAATCCTTGCATCCCTGGGATAAAGCCCACTTGGTCATGGTGTATGATCTTTTTAATGTGTTGTAGGATTCTGATTGCTAGAATTTTGTTAAGGATTTTTGCATCTATGTTCATCAGTGATATTGGCCTGTAGTTTTCTTTTTTTGTGGGATCTTTGTCAGGTTTTGGTATTAGGGTGATGGTGGCCTCATGGAATGAGTTTGGAAGTTTACCATCCTCTGCAATTTTCTGGAAGAGTTTGAGCAGGATAGGTGTTAGCTCTTCTCTAAATTTTTGGTAGAATTCAGCTGTGAAGCCGTCTGGACCTGGGCTTTTGTTTGCTGGAAGATTTTTGATTACAGTTTCAATTTCCGTGCTTGTGATGATGGGTCTGTTAAGATTTTCTATTTCTTCCTGGTCGAGTTTTGGAAAGTTGTACTTTTCTAAGGATTTGTCCATTTCCTCCACGTTGTCCATTTTATTAGCATATAATTGTTGATAGTAGTCTCTTATGATCCTTTGTATTTCTGTGTTGTCTGTTGTGATCTCTCCATTTTCATTTCTGATTTTATTGATTTGATTTTTCTCCCTTTGTTTCTTGATGAGTCCGGCTAATGGTTTGTCAATTTTATTTATCCTTTCAAAAAACCAGCTTTTGGTTTTGCTGATTTTTGCTATGATCTCTTTTGTTACTTTTGCATTTATTTCTGCTCTAAGTTTTAAGATTTCTTTCCTTCTACTAACCCTGGGGTTCTTCATTTCTTCCTTTTCTAGTTGCTTTAGGTGTAGAGTTAGGTTATTTATTTGACTTTTTTCTTGTTTCTTGAGGTGTGCCTGTATTGCTATGAACTTTCCCCTTAGGACTGCTTTTACCGTGTCCCACAGGTTTTGGGTTGTTGTGTTTTCATTTTCATTCGTTTCTATGCAAATTTTGATTTCTTTTTTGATTTCTTCTGTGATTTGTTGGTTATTCAGCAGCGTGTGGTTCAGCCTCCATATGTTGGAATTTTTAATAGTTTTTCTCCTGAAATTGAGATCTAATCTTACTGCATTGTGGTCAGAAAAGATGCTTGGAATGATTTCAATTTTTTTGAATTTACCAAGGCTAGCTTTATGGCCCAGGATGTGATCTACCCTGGAGAAGGTTCCATGTGCGCTTGAGAAAAAGGTGAAATTCATTGTTTTGGGATGAAATGTCCTATAGATATCAATTAGGTCTAACTGGTCTATTGTATCGTTTAAAGTTTGTGTTTCCTTGTTAATTTTCAGTTTAGTTGATCTATCCATAGGTGTGAGTAGGGTATTAAAGTCTCCCACTATTACTGTGTTATTGTTAATTTCTCCTTTCATACTTGTTAGCATTTGTCTTACATACTGCGGTGCTCCCGTGTTGGGTGCATATATATTTATAATTGTTATATCTTCTTCTTGGATTGATCCTTTGATCATTATGTAGTGACCTTCTTTGTCTCTTTTCACAGCCTTTGTTTTAAAGTCTATTTTATCTGATATGAGTATTGCTACTCCTGCTTTCTTTTGGTCCCTATTTGCATGGAAAATCTTTTTCCAGCCCTTCACTTTCAGTCGGTATGTGTCCCCTGTTTTGAGGTGGGTCTCTTGTAGACAACATATGTAGGGGTCTTGTTTTTGTATCCATTCAGCCAGTCTTTGTCTTTTGGTTGGGGCATTCAACCCATTTACGTTTAAGGTAATTACTGATAAGTATGATCCGGTTGCCATTTACTTTATTGTTTTGGGTTTGAATTTATACACCGTTTTTGTGTTTCCTGTCTAGAGAATATCCTTTAGTATTTGTTGGAGAGCTGGTTTGGTGGTGCAGAATTCTCTCAGCTTTTGCTTGTCTGAAAAGCTTTTGATTTCTCCTTCATACTTGAATGAGATCCTTGCTGGGTACAATAATCTGGGCTGTAGGTTATTTTCTTTCATCATTTTAAGTATGTCTTGCCATTCTCTCCTGGCTTGAAGAGTTTCTATTGAAGATCAGCTGTTATCCTTATGGGTATTGCCTTGTGTCTTATTTGTTGTTTTTCCCTTGCTGCTTTTAATATTTGTTCTTTGTGTTTGATCTTTGTTAATTTGATTAATATTTGTCTTGGAGTGTTTCGCCTTGCATTTCTCCTGTTTGGGACTCTCTGGGTTTCTTGGACTTGGGTGATTATTTCCTTCCCCATTTTAGGGAAGTTTTCAACTATTATCTCCTCAAGTATTTTCTCATGGTCTTTCTTTTTGTCTTCTTCTTCTGGGACCCCTATGATTCGAATGTTGTAGCGTTTAATATTGTCCTGGAGGTCTCTGAGATTGTCCTCATTTCTTTTAATTTGTTTTTCTTTTATCCTCTCTGATTCATTTATTTCTACCATTCTATCTTCTAATTCACTAATCCTATCTTCTGCCTCTGTTATTCTACTATTTGTTGCCTCCAGAGTGTTTTTAATTTCACTTATTGCATTATTCATTATATATTGACTCTTGTTTATTTCTTCTAAGTCCTTGTTAAACCTTTCTTGCATCTTCTCAATCCTTGTCTCCAGGCTATTTATCTGTGATTCCATTTTAATTTCAAGATTTTGGATCAATTTCACTATCATTATTCGGAATTCTTTATCAGGTAGAGTCCCTATCTCTTCCTCTTTTGTTTGGTTTGGTGGGCATTTATCCTGTTCCTTTATCTGCTGGGTATTCCTCTGTCTCTTCATCTTGTTTAAATTGCTGAGTTTGGGGTGTCCTTTCTGTATTCTGGCAGTTTGTGGAGTTCTCTTTATTGTGGCATTTCCTCGCTGTGTGTGGGTTTGTCCTGGTGGTTTGTCAAGGTTTCCTGCTTAGGGAAGCTTGTGTCGATGTTCTGGTGGATGGAGCTGTATTTCTTCTCTCTGGAGTGTAATGAAATGTCCAGTAATGAGTTATGAGATGTCTATGGTTTTGGGGTGACTTTGGGCAGCCTGTATCTTGAAGCTCAGGGCTGTGTTCCTTTGTTGCTAGAGAATTTGCTTTATATGTCTTGCCCTGGAACTTGTTAGCCCGTGTGTGGTGCTTGGTTTCAGTGTTGGTTTCAGGCGTTTGATGAGCTCCATATTTCTTATTATATTTCAAAAATTTTTTTGAATTTATTTATTGGCCTGAGCCTGGTCTTCATTGCGGCACAAGGGATCTTTTCCTATCTTTTCTTTTAAGCTGTGCAATGCAGGATCCTCAGCTGTGGCATGTGGGATTTTTTAGTTGTAGCATTCGAACTTTTAGTTGGGACATGTGGGATCTAATTCCCCGACCAGGGATCAAACCCTGAATCCCTGCACTGGAAGCACAGAGTCCTAGTCACTGGACCACCAGGGAAGTTCCTAGGGTTGCAGTTTAACAAAGCTAAGTAACGGGTATATGTGTGCTCAGCATGTTCAGTTCAGTTCAGTTCAGTTCAGTTGCTCAGTGCTGTCTGACACTTTGCGACCCCATGGACAGTAGCACGCCAGGCCTCCCTATCCATCACCAAGTCCTGGAGTTTACTCAAACTCATGTCCATTGAGTCGGTGATGCCATCCAAACATCTCATCCTCTCTCATCCCCTTTTCCTCTCGCCTTCAATCTTTCCCAGCATCAGGATCTTTTCAAAGGAGTCAGTTCTTCATATCAGGTGGCCAAAGTATTGGAGTTTCAGCTTCAGCATCAGTCCTTCCAATGAACATTCAGGATTGATTTCTTTTAGGATGGACTGGTTGGATCCCCTTGCAGTCCAAGGGACACTCAAGAGTCTTCTCCAACACCAGAGTTCAAGGGCATCAATTCTTCAGCGCTCAGCTTTCTTTACAGTACAACTCTCACATCCGTACATGACTACTGGAAAAACCATAGCCTTGACTAGACAGACCTTTGTTGGCAAAGTAATGTCTCTGCTTTTTAATATGCTGTCTAGGTTGGTCATAACTTTTCTTCCAAGGAGTAAGCGTCTTTTTATTTCATGGCTGCAGTCACCATCTGCAGTGATTTTGGAGTCCCCAAAAATAAAGTCTGCCACTGTTTCCACTGTTTCTTCATCTATTTGCCATGAAGTGATGGGGGCAGATGCCATGATCTTTTTTCGGAATGTTGAGCTTTAAGCCAACTTTTTCACTCTCCTCTTTCACTTTCATCAAGAGGCTCTTTAGTTCTTCTTCACTTTCTGTCATAAGGGCTCAGCATGTTAGTCTCTATATATTTCTGTGGACTTGAAATGTTAACAATAACATATAAAAAACAAATAAAAGTAATCCAGTCATTTTGAGAAAAAAATTAGAAAATGGCTAAAAAATGAATTAATTGCATCATCCAAAATGTTAACATTTTAATCTAGGTTTTTTTCTTTGAATTCTAATATTTATTGAGCCTGTACTTCATGCTCAGTCAGGATTCAGAACATTGTAGATGCCTTGAACCAATAAAACTATGACATCCTGAATCACACCTGCCTTATGTGTTGCCAAAATCTCCAGCATAGGGTTTCAGCTCTGTTAACAAGTATCTTTAATGTAGGTTTAAAGCTTTTCACTGCACAAATATTCAATATTTCTCAAAGAGGGCACCCACAGTTTTCTGGAAATGATGGTAACTAATACTTTCATTGAGCATTTACTATGTGCGAGGATCTGTTCTGAGCACTTTATCTGTATTAACACATCTAATCATCACAACAACTCTCTGAAGTAGTGCCATTATTATCATAATCATCCCTATTTTCAACAGGAGGATGCTGAGGCACAGACAAGTTAAGTAACTTGCACAAGGTCACACAGTTGGTAAATGATGGAGCCGAGATTCAGACCAGACAGTCTGTCTCCAGAGCCCTTGCTCTTAACCACTGTGAAATCTTATTTTCAGTATCGCTAATTTTACAATAATAATGCTTTCAGTTTGTTGCATGTGGCAAATGGACATGAGTCCATAATTGACCTCCAATGTGGCACTGCCTTAATTAATTTCATTTCGTGTGTGAATGGCTTGTCTCAATCAGAGAGAAAGCTTTTGAAAGGCAGACACCATGTTTTAAGACAATATTTTTTTGTAGGTCCCTATGTCATTCAATAGCGTTATTTGCCCATGGAAAATTTGCAATATTTACTGAATGATTGAAGCGAAATACAAGAAAAATCATGAACCTTTCCACACAGAAGCATAAAAGGTTAATTTCTTAGGTCAATCAGGAAAGATATTCCTCAAGAGACTTTTCTGTGATATTGGTTTTCATTAATCTTTTTGTTAACAAAAGCGCTTTTGAGATATAAAGTGAATTTAATGATTTTCAGTATTGCCATTGAGTTGTATGATCATCACCTTAATCAACTTAAAACCTTATCATCACTCTGCCTCAAAAATCCCTGTGTCCATTAACACCACTTTGGAGCCTTTCCTCTTTTCTTCCCACATCTCCTCCCAGCCCTAGGCAAGCTCTAAACTAGTTTCTGTCTCTAAGGACCTGCATCTTCCAGATGTCTTTCAATATGTGTTTTTTGTGTGACTAACTTCTCTCACTTAGCTAATATTTTTAAGGTGGTTGTTGTTGTTCAGTCGCTCAGTTGTGTCCGACTCTTTGAGACCCCATTGATTGCAGCATGCCAGGCTTCCCTGTACTTCACAATCTCCAGGAGTTTGCTCAAACTCATGTCCATTGAGTCGTTGATGCCATCCAACCATCTCATCCTCTCTCGTCCCCTCTCCTTCTGCCCTCAATCTTTCCCAGGAACAGGGTCTTTTCCAATTAGTCAGCTCTTCACATGAGGTGGTCAAAGTATTGGAGCTTCAGTTTCAGCATCAGTCCTTCCAATGAATATCCCTACAATGAACTATTATCTGGCAATAAAAAGGAATGCCTCATTAACTATTTTATGCAACCAACTTACTAATGTATTGCAAGATTCCAGACCTATTTATACTTAGTTTTAAAAAAGTATTTGGTAGTAAAATATTCCTAACACAAATTTTTTTCCATTTTAAGTGTACAATTCAGTGACATTAAGAATATTCACATTGCTGTGCACCCATCACTAATATCCATCTCCAGAAGTTTTTCATCATCCCAATCTGAAATGCTGTGTGAATTAAGTAATAGCTCCCCACTCTTCCCTCCCCTCCAGCCTCTGGCAACCACCACTGTTCTTTCTGTTTCTATGAAGTTGACTCTTCTAGATAACACAGATAAGAGGAATAATACACTATTTGTCCATTTGTTACTGGCTTATTTCATTTAGCATAAAGTCTTCAGTGTTCATCATTGTTTTAGCATTGTCAGAATTTCCTTCCTTTTTAAGAATGCATAATATTCCACTACATTTTGATCATCCATCCGTCAAGGGATGTTTAGGCTGCGTCCACGATTCAGCTGTTGTGAAAAATGCTGGTATGAACGTGGATGTACAAATGCGTGTTAAAGTCACTGCTTTCAATTCTTTTAGATATATATCTAGAAGTAGAATGCGTGGAACATATGAAAGCCCTGTTTAACTTTTTGAGGAACTGCCCAGACTTTTCACAGTAGCCAGTTATCCACAGTAGCTTCATCATTTTATATTCCTACCAGCAGTGACCCAGCATTCCAATTTCTCTAGATCCTCGTCAAAACTTGTTCTTTTCCTTTCTTTTTAAAATAATAGTCATCCTGATGAGTGGGAAGTGGTGCATCATTGTGGTTCAGATTTGCATTTTCCTAATGATTATGCCATATTTTCCTGAGCTATATTATCCAAGAACTACCTTACAAGATTTTAAAAAATTGTTTACAGAACAAATAATTCCCACACATATTATTAAATTTACTTATTTGAAGTCAAGTATATCCCTTACTGTGGAAAGCAAATTGCATAAATATGGAAGTTCCTGGGCTGGACACTTGTCATAGGTTAATCTTCCCAGGAAGTGAACTCTGAGGAAGTTCAGAGTGCAGGATGTTAAGGAAGGAGTGCCCTTGGGATGAACACCTGTGGGAGATGGGGAAACAAAGTTCAATTGCAGTTCCCAAAAGTTTTAAGAGTTTAAAGTTGTCCTGAGATCAAAAACTGTGAGAGCCACAGGCCTAGAATGTATTAGGGGAAGTGAAACCCGCTCAGAGTCACTTCAAATCAAATTCTTACCTGACTACTACAACTGGAAGACCCAGGACTTCCCTGGTGGATCAGTGCTTAAGATAACATGCTCCCAATGCAGGGGTTCTGGGTTCGATCCTGGGTCAGGGAACTAGATTCCTCATGCTGCAACTAAAATGAAATTTGTAAAAAACTGCATGTCACAATGATGGTCAAAGATCCCAAGTGAGCAACTAAAACTTGATGCACCTAAAAACATAAAAAATTCTAATACGCACTCTCCCATTTCCTGCCTCTCTCTCCTCTATTCCTGGTCCTACTTTTTCCTAAGACTGTCTCACGTCTCTAGGTGTGTTTCACTCTGCACCAGGTCTCCGGCATGTATTTGGGGGTTTTATTGTTTTTGGCTGCACTGGGTCTTCATTGCAACATGCAGTTTTAGTTGCTAAGGGCACATAGCATCTTGGTTCCCCGACCAGGGATGGAAACCATGTTCCCTGCATTGGAAGGAAGATTCTCAACCACTGGACCACCAGGGAAGTCCCCTTCAGCATATGTTTATCTCACCTTCTTCTCCACATCTTTTCTGTGGATTTCAAGACATTAAACTGCTCCTGTTTTCCACACTGGCAGAAGCATTCACTTTGGTGAAGACAGTTATAATACATTATATATAGTTTGTATTTTTAGAACTTGTGAATCCCAGAGAGGCCTTTTGTTACTGTACATGCTAACAGGGATGTATAGCATCTCTTTCACATTGTATGTTGATATTGCACTTTTGGAACAACTTTCAAAAAATACTGAGAGCATCTATTTACTGTTTACTGTGAAGAATAAAAGTATATACAAAATTGCTATCAAAAGATTATGGGATGATTTGAGAGAATGGTATTGAAACATGTACATTACCATACGTAAAATAGATGACCAGTACAAGTTCCATGCATGAAGCAGGGCACCCAAAGCCGGTGCTCGGGGACAACCCAGAGGGATAGGGTGAGGAGGGAGGTGGTAAGGGGGTTCTGATTCATGTTGATGTGTGGCAAAACCCATCACAGTATTGTAATTATCCTCCAAGTAAAATTAATTAATTTAAAAGAGATTAGACTCTCATATTTTTGTGAAGCCCATTCAAAATACAGACCTTCAACACCTCAGTTTGTTTCAATCCAAGCACAGAAACCACCAGAGAACATAAAAACACCCAAAACTCCACCAAGTTCCAGTGTTCCTCTAGTGATATAATCTCTTTTGAAAGAATGTCATGCTACCCAGGACACAGAAAATGAAGATATGAAGTAAGTGGGGTGAGGAATAGTCATGGCAATCAAATACCAGGTAAGAAGAAGGTTTTCTATTTGGTCTGGGGAGATTTGATTTTGGAAATATAAAGTGTTACTTTCTCCAGGCATCACACATGTGCACATGCACACACAAAGTACGTAGCTGCTAAATTTAGTTGTGGTTCTGTCACAACAATAACAAAGTTTCCTTCTGACCACAATGTGTTTGCATACAAATGGTTCCTCTTTCCAGGCTCTGCTTAGTACATACACAAATTCCTAGTATGGTGACCCCCACACTCTCACAGCGGGACAACTTCTTGAGAGCAGACAGCCAGGATCCGGCCACCCTCTCTAGGAAGAGACACAAGGAATTAAACTGCTTCCTAGCTGGTGGGTGCTGCGGCCTTAGACCCATTTCACAGAAACTGATAATCGCAGCTGATTCAGTTTCACCGTGGCCAGCCTAGAATGACACGCAAATGAAGCCCCGTGTTGGGGGGGACAGCCATCACCTTGTGGAATGGGATTCAGTCAAGGTGCCACTGTCTTCTCCCGCACCTACTGCGCCACAGAGCCGCAGCACACAGACTCCTCCCCAAAGGGCTTCACCACCGAGCTGCCTTGGGGATGGAGGGCTGAGCGCAAACAGGAAATCAAATGGCGTAAAGGAGAAATGAAAGAAAAGGGACTGAAAACAAATGGGATATTGTCAGCAGAAAGGAGAACAACAGAAGCGGAACCTCAAGATACAAGGGAACACTAAAGAT
Source organism: Bubalus bubalis (assembly GCF_019923935.1). NCBI lineage: Eukaryota > Metazoa > Chordata > Mammalia > Artiodactyla > Bovidae > Bubalus > Bubalus bubalis. The sequence continues at coordinate 126,309,123 of NC_059181.1, read as the reverse complement.
GAAAGAGTTCTAGAACTTCTAATAATAGTTCCCAGTTAGGAGTGCTTACTCTGTGTTAGGCACTGGATAAGCATTTCATGTGAGTTTGTTCATCTCATTCAATACTGACAACAAACCCTGTGGTATGTATATTTTACAAAAAATAAAACATGCTCTTGCAATGAAGAGCCCCCCAGCCACACACACACAACATTTAAAAGAAATCGAAAGAGGAGGTGATAAAAAGAAACAGAAAAAATGGAACAAACAGAAAGCACAAAACCAGATGGTAGAAATAAGTTGAAACATACTAGAACTAAACTCTACAGTTAAAAGACAATGATTGCCTATAGGATAGAAAACAAAGAGATTTGCACTCTATGCTGTTTCCAAGAGCACATCTAAAACATAGCAGAGACAGGCGAGTAAGGATGTGTGGAAAGGTACAAGGTACACAGTACTAACCAAAAGAAAGCTTATGAAGTGAGACTAATATTAGTCAAAACAGAACCTGAGGCCAATAACATTCACAGATTAATGAAACCTACTTCTTAGTGATTAATAACTCGGTTCTCTATGTGCTCAATCCATCAGTCATATCCAGTTGTTTGCGACCCTTTGGACTGTAGCTCACCAGGCTCCTCTGTCCATGGGATTCTCCAGACAAGAATACTGGAGTGAGTTGCCATGCCCTCCTCCAGGAGATCTTCCCAACCCTGGGGTCGAACCCGTATCTGCTGTACTGGCAGGCAGATTCTTTATCACTAAGCTATTGGCGAAGCCCTCGATGGTTCACTATGAAGCTATAACAGTTCTAGATTTGCATGCCTCTGATGAAATAGCTTCAAAAATACATCTTTGTAAAGCAAAAATGAACAGAATTATAAGGAGAGCTTGATAGATCCACCACCAGAGTATCATAGTGGGAGATTTTAACATGTCTCAGTGACTGGCAGGTTCAATAAGAAAAGGAAAAGCTCAGCAAGTGCATGGATTTGACCAACACAACCCACAGACTTGATATAATGTAAACACACAGAACACTGGGCTCCATAATTGGAGAATTGTTCCTCAAACACTCATGGAACATTTACAAATATCAGCTATGCATTGTGTCATAAAGCAAACCTAATCAAATCTGCAAGGCTTGGTACCATCCTGGGAAGTGAGAATGCAGAGGAGTTAAGTGCTGGCCTTGGCTTCTGTGACTTAGAAGTGGGGAGGCTGGTCCAGAGAGCCCAAGGCCACGGCCCAGCACCAGGAATGCGACCCACAACGTGGTCTAGCTGCAGTCATGCTGCTTTAAGTAGCAGCGAGTCAGAAAGAGCAATCCAGGGAAGGAGCTGTGGGCGATATGGTGTCATTTCGTTGGGGAACTAAATCAAGACAGGTGTTGCTGCTCCCCTGCCCTCCCCCAAGCCTGGTGTTTTCCAAGTGAATAGTGAGACTTCCATTCCTTGCTTGCTGAAGCAAATGTCCAGCAGCCTGATAAGCAAAGTGACCTCTAAGTTCAGCTCAGTTCAGTTGCTCTGACTCTTTGCGACTGCATGGACTGAAGTATGCCAGGCTTCCCTGTCCATCACCAACTCCTGGAGTTTGCCCAAGTTCATGTCCATTGAATAGGTGATGCCATCCAACCATTTAATCCTCTCTCGTCCCCTTCTCCTCCCACCTTCAATCATTCTCAGCATCAGGGTCTTTTCAAAAGAGTCAGTTCTTTGCATCAGGTGGCCAAAGATTTGGAGTTTCAGATGCAACATCAGTCCTTACAATGAATATTCAGGACTGATTTCCTTTAGGATGGACTGGTTGGATCTCCCTGCAGACCAAGGGACTCTCAAGAGTCTTCTCCAACACCACAGTTCAAAGGCATCAATTCTTTGGCACTCAGCTTTCTGTATAGTCCAGTTCTCACACCCATACATGACTACTGGAAAAACTGAACCTTTGGCTAGAAGGACCCTTGTTGGCAAAGCAATGTCTCTGCTTTTTAATATGCTGTCTAGGTTGGTCATAACTTTTCTCCCAAGGAGCTTTTCTTCTTTTAATTTCATGGCTGCAGTCACCATCTGCAGTCATTTTGGAGCCCAAGAAAAGAAAGTCTGTCACTGTTTCCATTGTTTCCTCATCTATTTGCCATGAAGTAATGGGACTGGATGGCATGATCTTCGTTTTCTGAATGCGGACTTTTAAGCCAACTTTTTCACTCTCCTCTTTCACTTTCATCAAGAGGCTGTTTAGTTCTTTGTTTTCTGATAAAAGGGTGGTGTCATCTGCATATCTGAGGTTATTGATATTTCTCCTGGCAATCTTGATTCCAGCTTGTGTTTCATCCAGCCCAGCATTTCTCATGATGTACTCTGCATATAAGTTAAATAAGCAGGGTGAAAATATACAGCCTTCAGGTGCTCCTTTCCCAATTTGGAGCCAGTAGGTTGTTCCATGTCCAGTTCTAACTGTTGCTTCTTGACCTGCATACAGATTTCTCAGGAGGCAGGTCAGGTGGTCTGGTATTCCCATCTCTTGAAGAATTTTCCAGTTTGTTGTGATCCACAAAATCAAGACTTTGCAATAGTCAATAAAACATAAGTAGATGTTTTTCTGGCACTCTGTCACTTTGTTGATGATCCAAGGGATGTTTGCAATTCGATCTCTGGTTCCTCTCCCTTGTCTAAATCCAGCTTGATTATCTGGAAGTTCAGGGTTCATGTACTGTGAAGGCCTGGCTTGGAGAATTTTGAGCATTACTTTACTAGCGTGTGATATGAATGCAATCCTGTGGTAGTTTGAGAATTCTTTGGCATTGCCTTTCTTTGGGACTGAAATGAAAGCGGACCTTTTCCAGTTCTGTGGCCACTGCTGAGTTTTCCAAATTTGCTGGCATATTGAGTGCAGCACTTTCACAACATCATCTTTCAGGATTTGAAGTAGCTCAACTGGAATTTCATCACCTCCACCAACTTTGTTCATTGTGATGCTCCCCAAGGCCCACTTGACTTCGCATTCCAGGATGTGGCTCTAGATGAGTGATCACACCATCTCGATTATCTGGGTCATGAAGATCTTTTTTTTTTTTTTTTTTTATCATTTTTCTATGTATTCTTACCGCTTCTTAATATTGTTTGCTTCTTTTAGGTCCATATCATTTCTGTCCTTTATTGTGCCCATCTTTGCATGAAATGTTCCCTTGCTATCTCTAATTTTCTTGAAGAGATCTCTAGTCTTTCCCATTCTATTGTTTTCCTCTCTTTCTTTGCACTGATCCCTGAGGAAGGCTTTCTTATCTCTCCTTGCTATTCTTTGGAACTCTGCATTCAAATGGGTATATCCTTCCTTTTCTCCTTTGCCTTTTCCTTCTGTTCTTTGGAAGTGCACACTAGCACACTGATGCCCAGAGCAGTGTCACAGCTATGCAAAGAGCCCCCTCCTCAGAGAAACACCTTGGAGAGACGGGATGGAGAAGAGGCAGGAGGGCTGGAGACGTGGTGTTCAGATGTAACTCATAACACATTCTAGACAAACAATGGAGGCTTTTCAGGGCCAGAAGCTGCAGGAAACTAACATGCAAATGATGTATTTGCATCTTTAAAGTGAAGAGTCCTGAGTCCTGAGGCACCAGCACAGATGGGGCTGTTGAAGACCTGATGGTGTGTACAGACTGGCCCTGCCTGGGTCAGGGAAGGGGCAGGACCTGAATAGGGCTTTCCTCCAGGGTGGAGCGGAGAAGGCAATGGCACCCCACTCCAGTAGTCTTGCCTGGAAAATTCCATGGACGGAGGAGCCTGGTGGGCTGCAGTCCATGGGGTCGCTACAAGTTGGACACAACTGAGCGACTTCACTTTCACTTTTCACTTTCATGCATTGGAGGAGGAAATGGCAACCCACTCCAGTGTTCTTGCCTGGAGAATCCCAGGGACCGGGAAGCCTGGTAGGCTGCCGTCTATGGGGTCGCACAGAGTCGGACACGACTGAAGCGACTTAGCAGCAGCAGCAGCAGCCAGGGTGGAGAGTGTAGAGAGAAGGTGGCAGAGGTCCTGGCTGAGACCTGGGCTAGTGGCCCCAATGACAGCACCCCAATCTGAGGCCAAAGGACAAGCCCTGGACTAACAATGAGGCACAGCTGCTGCTAAGTTGCTTCAGTCGTGTCCGACTCTGTGTGACCCCATCGATGGCAGCCCACCAGGCTCTCCCGTCCCTGGGATTCTCCAGGCAAGAACACTGAAGTGGGTTGCCATTTCTTTCTCCAATGCATGAAACTGAAAAGTGAAAGTGAAGTCCCTCAGTTCTGTCTGACTCCTAGCGACCCCTTGGACTGCAGCCTACCAGGCTCCTCCATCCATGGGATTGATTTTTCAGGCAAGAGTACTGGAGTGGGTTGCCACTTCCTTCTCTGAACAATGAGGCACAGAATCTCTGAGAAAAGAAGAGAAAAGCTGAGAGAAAAATAGCCGAGAAAAGAAGAGAAGCTAAAGGCAAAGGAGAAAAGGAAAGAAGATTTACCCATTTGAATGCAGAGTTCCAAAGAATAGCAAGGGATCTGATCCCTGGGTCAGGAATATCCCCTGGGGAAGAAAATGGCAACCCACTCCAGTATTCTTGCCTGGAAAATCCCATAGACAGAGGAGCCTGGCTGGCTGGCTATAGTCCATGAGGTCACAGAGTTGAACACAACTAAGCACCTAGCACCGGAGAGGGCGATGGCACCCCACTCCAGTATTCTTGCCTGGAAAATCCCATGGATGGAGGAGCCTGGTAGGCTTCAGTCCATGGGGTCGCTAAGAGTCTGACACGACTGAGCGACTTCACTTTCACTTTTCACTTTCCTGCACTGGAGAAGGAAATGGCAACCCACTACATTGTTCTTGCCTGGAGAATCCCAGGGATGGGGGAGCCTGGTAGGCTGCCATCGATGGGGTCGCACAGAGTCGGACACGACTGAAGCGACTTAGCAGCAGCAGCAGCAAGCACCTAGCACACAATGACAAAATAATCCCCTCCCAATGGTGTCCATGACCTTATCCCAGACAACTGTGCATATGTTTGTTACCTTATAAGGCAAAAGTGACTTTGCAGATGTGATTATATCAATGAGTTTCAAAAACTAGTTTTTGTTGACATATAGTTGATTTAAAATGTTGGTTTAGTTTCTACTGTACAGCAGAGTCAGTTATACATATACATAGATCCACTCTTTTTAAGATTCTATTCCCATATAGGTCACTACAGAGTATTGAGTAGAGTTTCCTGTGCTATACAGTAGCTTTTTATTAATAGAAATCAAGGATTTTGAGATGGGAAGATGATCATGGATTATCTAGTAGGTCCTATATATTTTTTCCCTTTTACACTAAAAAGATTTTGTGCACAAATTTTACAAGATTACACTCCATTTACAGTTATTACAAAATATTGGCTATATTTCTTGTGCTGTAGAATACATCCTCGCTACCTACCTAACACCCAGTAGTTTGTACCTCCCATTCCCCTACCCCAACCACTAGCTTCTCTAGAGCTGGTGGGTCCAATCAAATCACCAGGATTTTTATAAATGGAAAAGGAAGGCAGGAGGGTGAGGGTCAGAGTCAGAGAAAGAGATGTGACAAGGGAAGCAGAGGTCTGAGTGGTGCAGGAAGCAGTCAAGGAATGTAGCAGTCTCTAGAAGCTGGGAAAGGCAGGGAAATAGATTCACCCTCACACCCTCCAGAAGTGAACACAGGTCTGCCTACAGCTTGACTGTAGTCCAATGAGACTTCTGACCTACAGAATTCTAATATCAATATCATAAAACTGGGTGGTTTAAAGCCACTAAATTTGTGATAATTTGTTACAGCAGCCACAGGAAAACTAAAGGGTTCTTCCTCCATCCTCATCATCCTTAATCCTCACAATCACCCACTTTCAACATATTCAGTGCGTACTTTTCCAGCTCACCTTCCATCTCCCAATATATATATCTATAAAAAAGAAGTGTATAGAAAGTTGGCTGTGAGTTTTGAAAAATCCAAGTACATAGTATGGTACTCTGTTGTGCTCAGATGCTCAGTCCTGCCTGACTGTTTGCAACCCTATGAATTGTAGCCCACCAGGCTTCTCTGTCCATGGGATTCTCCAGGCAAGAATACTGGCGTGGGTTGCCATGCCCTCCTCCAGAGGATCTTCCTACCCAGGGATCGAACCTGGGTCTCCTGCATTCCAGAGGGATTCTTACCACCTGACCCACCAGGGAAGCCCAGCATGGCACTGTCTCTCATATTTAACATTTAGCTTTTTTCTTTCTTTCTATGTTCAACCTCGCATTATGTATCACCAGCTTTCAAATATACCTTCCGGACCGTTCACAAAGCACGCTCCCACCAAGTGCCCTCTTTGGTCTTCCAAGTGCACCCTGTGAAGTCAGGCCTGGGATTTCTAACCCTGGAGTCAGAGTTTTAGGAAACAAGGGCTCAGAGGCCAATGACTGCAAGCTGAGACTCCAGAAGTCCAGGTCAAGGCTCCTTCTGGAGGCCGCTCTGCTCTGCCCTGGTGCTCGGCTGGACACGTTCGAGGTTCCTCCGGGCTGCACACCGTTCGTACCGAGCCCGGCGGTGCCGGGGCCGGGCCGTGACGAGGCCGGGGCCGCTCTGCCTGGCCGGCGATCGAACTCCCGGGGCGCGACGGAGGCTCGGCTGCCGCGGGGCCAGGTGTCGCGCCTCGGAAGCCGCTGCTGGAGCCGCGGGCGCCCCGTCCCTCTGCCGGCGCTGGCCCCGGGGTTATCTGCCTCCGGTGGGCCGGGTGGCCCTTCCCGTGTGCCCCGGCCCCCCCACCTCCAGGGAGGCAGAGCCAGGAAGTGGTACAGGGAGCGAAAGAGGCGGAGACTGCGGCGGCTGCAGCCCGGCCGGGCTCCGAGCGAGGGGCTGCATGGAGCGGCCGGCGCGGCTCTGCGGGCTGTGGGCGCTGCTGCTCTTTGCCGGCCGCGGCGGCGTGGCTGCGCCCGCGGGTGAGTAAGGTCCCCCGGCCGGGGCAGCGGGAATCGCGGCCGAGAGGCCCGCTGGGGCGCCTGGGGCTGAGGGCCGCGGCGGAGTCCGGGTCGAGGGCCCTCTTCCGGACATCCCGCGGCCGCGGCGGCAGGCGCCTCCCGCGCCCGGCTGGAGTTTTGGGGACCCGGGCAAACCTGGGTTTCCTGGATCCCGGGCGACTGGGTTGGCGGGGCGGGAGGACGACGACTTGTCGCCGCACTTCCCTTGGCCGTAGGGCAGCGCCGAGGAGCCTGGCGCCAAGGCCTGGGGCCCGAAAGGAGTTCGCGGGGTCAGGGGCGGGAGTGTCGCCCGTGGCCCGGAGAGGGGATGAGGGGCCGGGAGGCCGCGGGGACGGCGACCAAGGTCCGGGAGTGCGGGTGACGCGCCGAGGCTCCTTGCGCGGCGGGTCCAGCGAGGTGGCGGCAGTCGAAGGGAACCTCTGAAGCGCCTAGTCCCTGTAGCAAAGGACGGGTCTCCTCTGGCACACAAGAAATCCATGGGAAATCCGGAGCACCATCCGCGTGGAAGCCTTTTTCTTTAGTAACCTTTTTATTTTGGAATAATTTTCGATTTACAGAAAAGTTGCACAGATGCGAGTTCTCATATGCTCCTCACCTGGTGCGGCCATGTAAATGAATCAACCAGAGTTAATGTGAAAACTTGGGGGGAGGGGGCACTAATGAATTCCTGAGGGACAGCTTTTGGCCTGAGCGACCTTCTGGACGTTTTTTGGTGACCATAGTAGCTCCAAAGTTGATAGGTTTTATTGTCACGTTGACACAAACACCCACAATTTGTTTATTGCTTTTTCAGCCAGTGCCTTGGGCTTTGAAACCCAAGTTGAAATGTTGATTGGGAAACTTGGATGCCCTCTATTGATTCAGTCAACAAAACCTATGCCCACTCTGCGTGCCCTGTGCCAGGCAGTGTTCTAGGGGCAGAGAATACAGTGGTGAGCAAAACAGAGCAAGTCCTTGCCCTTTGGAGCTGGTATGCTATTGGTAGAGTCAGCGTAAGGGGAGGGGGAAGTAAAATATAAGGTATGTTAGAGGGCAGTAAGTACTATGGAGAAAAACAAAGCAGTCTAGGGGTTTGCCATTCTAAATAGGGTGGACTACGCAGACTGCCACTGAAAAGGCAGCATTTGAGGAGAGACTTGAGGGAAGTTTGTAGTTTGCCAGTCATTCATTCAAGTGCCTGCCTTCTTTAGTACTGAGCCAGGTGTTGTGCATTGGCTTAGAGCCTTAGAGTATATTGTGTAATCGTTGTGCCCCCCATGCTCCTAGTTCACTTGGGGGGATCTGATTTCCATAATCATGGGGCAGCTACAGTGCAGACAAGGGAGGGTTGTCACCCATCCCCTTGGTAGTTGTCATTGAGTTACTCAGTCACGTCCGACTCTTTTCCGACCCCATGGACTGTAGCCCTCCAGGCCTCTCTGACCATGGGAATTTCCCAGGCAAGAATATTGGAGTGGGTTGCCATATCCTTCTCCAGGGGATCTTCCCGACCCAGGGATCAAACCTGCATCTCCTGCATTGCATTGTATTGCAGGTGGGTTCTTTGCTGCTGAGCCAGCAGGGAAGCCACCCATCTCCTTAGTCTCCTGATTTTCACCGTGCCACTCCAGTCCCCTCCCTCCTCCAGACTCCCTCTCCCACACACCTCACACCTGGAACAACAAACAGCTGATTCTAGCTGATAGTGGCAATCCCCAACTAATCAGTTTTGTCACAGAGGTTCATTGGCGACTTGGTTACTCAGAAATACAGAAACTTTTTCCCATTGGAAATATTGATTCAATTGCATTAAGATATGGTGGCGGGGGGGGGGGGAGCAAAACAAAACAGGGGACTTGACTATTATAATGGTCTGACCTTACCCAGCTGTGGGACTTCAGGACTGGTCATTTCTCTCTCTCGTGCAACAGTGTTCTCTGTGAAAGGAGGTTGAACTCCATAAGTTTTAAGGGCTCCTCCAGCTCTAATCGTTTGAGTGTTTATAAAAATGATTAGGTTACCAGCTTAGTTTTAGTCTGTGTAGATTGGTAAGCCTACATTGTGGCATTCTTAGTAACAACTAGCATTTCTATAGTGTTTAGTCTATGCCGGGCAGCATTCTAAGTTTTCCACTTGACCTATTTCATCTTTCCACAGAACCTCTCCTGTTGGTGCTGTTACCATTCTTGTTTTGTATAGGAGGAAACAGGCACGGCAAGGCCCAGAGGCTTGCCCAGAGTCTCGTAGGTGCTAGACTGCAGGAGGGAGCTAGGCTGCTGACCCCAGCAGTGGCTTCCAGAGACCATGCCCCTAACCACTGCATTCATTGCCTCTCTCTGCAGAAATGAGGAGAGTCCTTGGCTGGGAGGGGAGCTGGGCCTCTCCCAGTGCTGCAGGGCAGGACTGGTGGGCATTCACGCAAGTATGTACAGGCCATTGGTAAAAAGTGAATGATCATGTATTGGAGACTTGCTTTATGACTGCCAGACTGTGTAGTCCAAACAATAAGTACCCTAGGCATTCAGAAGAGGGGAAACTGAGGGCTGGGAATTGTGAGGAAGAACTGAAATTTGAGCTAGACTTTTAGGGTGGGTGACATTTGAGTTGGTAGAGGAGAAGTTATTCCCAGTTTGGGAGGCGAGCAGGAGCACAGGCCCAGAAGTAATGGTGGTGGTGACCCTGTGGGCTCAATGAGGAGTCCGGCTTGGCAGGAGGGTGTATTGGCCAAACCAGTCAAGGCAGAAGGGCTTCATTTGCCCTTGAGGCTGAGTTGGGGTGCAGAGGGAGGGAAATCACACTGGAAGAGTAGTCAACAGGGAGACTTGATGAGTGTGGGGCTGGAGGGAGGGGGGACTCACCAGAGTGCAAAGCTCTGCAGGAATCTAGGATTGGAGGTGGCCCCTGGAAAGATAGGTCATGCATGCCTTCTGTCCAGGCTCGGGCCTAACTGCTGTATGTCTGCCTGCCTCACGAGACACAGCAGAGCACATGAGTATGATCAGGATAATTAAGAGAGGTGTTGCAAGGAAAGCACTGAAAGAGGTTGATGGTTAAGATGTAAAGGAAGGAGATGGATGACTCACGTATGACCCGTGATTTCCTTGACTTTTCCCAACATATGCATGCTTCTGCCAACTCCTGTGACTGAACGAGAGACAGCACAAGCTTTGAGTTAAGCCTTATTATTAGAGACAGCATTGATCGTATTCATTCGAAATTAGAATGGGATCTTGCGCTAGAAGTGGGAAGATGTAGAAGTCAGTTGGTTTCAGGACATTGATGGAAACTCACCCAGAACCTTGCTACTCTGCCTTAGGTTAAATTCAGAGGATCCCATCACAGGCCTCTTGTGTTAACAGCACTACCTTGAGTACACCCCCACAAAATTTCTAGAAGAAAAGCACTTGCTGAAGAGCAAAGAACCTGTGAGCCAATTAAACCCAGACTGATCAGGCTACATCCATCTTTATATTCTCTGTGGTGCCACATGGTGTATTCCCTCCAGACATCACAAATAAACCCAGAAGCCCCTGGTTGTTGTCCCTTCCAATCAGACTGCTGGCCCTAAGCTTCTTCTAGTGGAAATCCTGGAATCACCCTGAACAGTCTCTGGCCTAGAGAAACCTAAATCCAGTGGGAGAAATGGACATGGCCACAAACCTCTTTATCATTTGCTGCTGCTGCTGCTGCTAAGTCACTTCAGTCGTGTCCGAATCTGTGCAACCCCATAGACAGCAGCCCACCAGGCTCCCCCATCCCTGGGATTCTCCAGGCAAAAACACAGGAGTGAGTTGCCATTTCCTCCTCCAATGCACGAAAGTGAAAAGTGAAAGTGAAGTCACTCAGTCGTGTCTGACTCTTAGTGACCCCATGGACTCCAGCCTACCAGGCTCCTCCATCCATGGGATTTTCCAGGCAAGAGTACTGGAGTGGGGTGCCATTGCCTTCTCCATTATTATTTGCTACAGTAGAGGAAATCTGTCAAGTGCTATGGGTACTCAGGTGCTTTCCAGGTGTCACTAGTGGTAAAGAACCTGCCTGCCAAAGCAAGAGACCCAGGAGAAGAGGGTTCAATCCCTGAGTCAGAAAGATCCCCTGAAGGAGTGCATGGCTATCCACTGTAGTACTCTTGCCTGAGAATCCACATGGACAGAGAAGCCTGGCAGGCTGCAATCCAGTGAGTTGCAGAGTCAGACACGACTGAAGCGAGTTAGCACACAGCACACACACACAGACGTGACCTATAAGAGCGAGGTGATAAGGACCTGAAGAGAACACTGGAGGTGAGGATGGGGGAAGAGTAGATCTGAGAGGTGGTTTCCCAACGAAGTGTTGTTGTTCAGTCGCTCAGTTGTGTCTGACTCTTTGCCACCCAAGGGACTGCAGCAAGCCAGGCTTCCCTGTCAATCATCATCTCCTGGAGCTTGCTCACACTCATGTCCATTGAGTCGGTGATGCCATCCAACCACCTCATCCCCTGATGTCCCCTTCTACTCCTGCCTTCAACCTTGCCCAGCATCAGGGTCTTTTCCAATGAGTCAGTTTTTTGCATTAGGTGGCCAAAGTACTGGAGTTTGAGGTTTAGCATCAGTCCTTGCAGTGACTATTCATGATTGACTTCCTTTATGATTGACTGCATCTAAGTGACCGCATGGCTAATCGGTGGAATGGGCAAACTACATAGGCTAGATCCGGGAAGGGAGGTGTCTAGGATTTAAGTTTTAGCATTCCTCTCTCACTGATTTTTGTTGGGCATGGGGACAGTAGCTGGTAGACTTTGACCTTAGACTATTCCTATATTTTAACTTAAAATAGATTTATTTCCATCATACAGTTTGAGCCTTTGAAATAATTTTATTTAAAAATTAGTTTCTGGCCATGCCATGGGAGCCTCTGTTGGCCTCAGATAGCCAGTCGCCCACCGTCCCCACCATGGGGCCGCTGCCCAGGTCCTTTGGGGCATGGCGTGGCATGTCCCTCCACGTGTTGGGACCGAGTCCAGTACAGAGAAATCTTCATCCTGGAACACGGGCACAACCAGAAAGGCAGCAGCCCCCTCGCCCAACACTGCACCACTCAATTGTGGGGAACCTGGGGGAACCTGGTGCTAAACCATTCCTAGATGACCTGCTTCTGGGTTGGGGTTTTGCATGTAGCAGAGCAGCTCTCTCGCTTCGATCTATTGAAAGTCAGCCCTCAATACAAAGGTTTGGAAAAAGAAATAAGGTTATCAAAATTTCTGTTTAGTAACAGGATATTTTTTTTTTAAGACAAAAAAATTAGTTTCTATGGTCAGGCAATAGTTTTAGAAGTGCTAAAGTATTTTTTCATGCAGAACATAGAATACATTAAATGACTAAGGTAAACAGAAGAAAATATCAATAACCAAAAGTCATATTTAACATTGTAGCTTTTATTTGACCCAGGATTTACAAAATCAAACGCAAACAAAAAGACAGGAAGGGTTCTTTGAGAGTAAGGAATGCTGTTGCTATCTTCACAGGACCATTATCCAGTTTTGTATGGTGTCAGGTTCTTTTCCAGACTCTGTTCTCTTTACCTTGATGTATAATTGTATTATTTACAATTTACCATTTCCTCTTTACTATATATGATAGAATACAAGCAAAGGGTTTTTGTAAACTGCATGTCCTCTGGAAGTACAATCAGAAGGTTAACTCATTCCCAGTACCACACTTGTTTACACAATTTCTTCCCCTTTCTTTTTTCTACTTTTGCTAAAAACACACACACACACACACACACACACACAAACACCCCCCCCCCCGAAAACAAAACAAACAAACAAAATCCCTGGGAATGTCCCTGTGGCTAAGACTCTGCACTGGCAATGCAGAGGTCCTGGGTTCAATCTCTGGACAGGGAAACAGATCTCACATGCTGCACCTAAGACCCCCATGAAGCCAAATAATAAATAAATACTTTAAAAAAAAAGCAAACAGCAATGAAGAACATAAAAGCACCTGGGTTTTCAGCAGCACAATAGAGTAGTTAAATGTTACTTATTTTCTATTTAGTTTTTAGTAAATATTAAACATTTTTTTCTAATAATGCAGGATATAAAATCATAAAATAAGTTGACAGTTAACTTGCCAGAGATTGAAACACATCAAATGTTAGCTATGAATAACTAATTCTAAAGTAAATTAATAAAAGTTTTAAATAACTAGAATCAAGTACTTAGAATGTATTATTTACAGCAAAAGTCAAATCATAATACAGTAAATTCTACTTCTTTTCCATTTTGTTTTTAGTAAATATTATTTTAAATATTTCTGTAATAATGCAGGATATAAAAACATAAAATAAGTTGATAGTTAACTTGCCAGAGAGATTGAAACACATCAAAAGCTAGATATGAATTCTAAAGTACATTAATGAAACAGTTTTAAGCAACTACAACCTTCAACCACTTAGAATGTATGATTTAGAGTAAAAGGCAAAGATGATTGATGCTATGTTATAAGCTTCCATGTTTTGGGAAAGAAATATGTAAAGGGAGATAATATTCAACCCTGGTGGTACTTCACTCCAAGAGATATTGAATCAAATTAACACCCACAACCACAACTTATTGTTTTTGTCTCCCCACAAGCTAAAAAGTGGGGGAATGTAGAAGTGACTGCTATTATGTATGGGCTTTTTTAAAGGGTGATGAAGATATTCTAAAACTGTGGTGATGGTTTTACAAGTTTTTAAATATACCATAGAAACTAATGTATTGTACTTTATTTTAAAGGGTGAGTTTTATGGCACATGAATTAACTCAATAACTTTGTTTTTTCTACATGCCCATGGACACATAAAAAAAAAAAAAAAACGTAAAGAAAAAAGGAGTTGAATACCACCACGGCCCAGGGAAAGTAAGGAAGGTGGTAGGGGGAGGACAGAAGAAAGGAAGGAGAGGGACATGCATTGCTGACTAGTTCTCCCCTCCTCCATTCAGTATACATGTGCACACACTTGCACATGTACACACATGCACACACACACACGCACACACACACACACACACACACACACACACACACTGTGATAACCAGTGACAAGCAACTGGCTGCTTTTTTTACAGATAAAACCATAACTGCTTTGTTTCCTGAAAAGGTCTCCTGCTCTTGTAAATGTTGCCCTTGCTTGCTAAATACTTGGTCTTTGTTAATGAGGTTTTTCCTTCTTATGCTCTTGCTTTTTGATTTTTAAAAGCAAATTTTCATAACTAGTATACAGCCTGTGTCACATCTTCTCTTTTGTAATTTAAGTCATGCCGTATGGTATCTGGAAAGTCATGCTCACTTTATTCTGAAAAATATCTGCTTCTGAATCTTTCTCAGTGTAAGTATTGTAGTTACCTTGTCAAGCCAAGTAAGTATTTCACAAGTATTTCAGGGTTGAACTCTTACAGTCCAGGCCTTTTAGGTGTTCTCTTGGCTTTCTTTTTTTTTTTTTTTTTTTTTTTTTACACCTTCTTATTGACTCATAAGGGCTTCCCAGGTGGCACCTGTAATAAAGAACTCACCTGACAGTGCAAGAGTCTAAGAGACTCGATGGATGGGAAGATCCCCAGGAGGAGGGCATGACGACCCACTACCATATTCTTCTAGAGAATCCCACGGACAGAGGCGCCTGGCAGGCTACAGTCCACAGTGTTGCAAAAACTAGGACACAACTAAACCAACTCAGCATGGCACACACGGACTCACAGACACTAGCAGCTTAATTTCAACAAAAAGATGATCATCTCTACACTTCTATACAGAAGTAAAGGGATTCTGAAAACTAAGTTTCTTTCTTTGTAGCTGAATTTTATTAACTGGCAATAAGTCACTATTTCAAACTCTTAGTCATTTGCTCAACATTTTATTGCCTGTATATTATGTTCTGGGAAGTAGAATCAAAGTCAGGAATTATCACTTACATAGTCTGAATTCAAATGTTAAATAGTCTGAATTGATAGGAAGACTGTCCTCTTGGACCAGAAAAGTAGTCTCCTTAAGAGACAGACGGAGCGACAGCTACTTCCCCCCTTTTTCTCACTGTATCTTGACTTTTCTCTTTATTGAAGACCCTGAGTGCAAGCCTGAGTCTCATCTTGTGCCTTATCAGCATCATGGGCTGCACCTTCAGCAACATTCATATCCTTCCTTGCTGTGGACTGTTCACTGCAAGGTGTCTGGCTACTGCTCTCTCTCATTGAAACGCGAAAAACACCAAATGATGGTCTTTGCACATTAGAGCTTGAAGTATAGTCTAAAGGAAAGAGATGTAAAGTGGTGTTTTCATCTCTCCGTGTAATAGGAGAAAATATGCTTTTGGTGTAATCAATCATACTTTCCTCTGAAGTTTCAGATAATATTTCAGCAGGTAGCTCTTCTTCTGGAGAAATAATGGAAAGGCTCCAAGGGAAATCAATCTCAGTCCTCTGTGTGAAAATGTATCTGCTTTGTGGATGGCCAAGCCTGGCATCAGGAAGGCTGGAGTCATCTTGAAATCCAAACACTGTCTGAGGGCCGAGTGTAGACGCTGAAGGAACAGTGCTAGATGACTTCTGACTGCCACTGCTTATTGTGATAGTCTTAGTGCTGTTAGAGGAGATCTCGTGAGGGCTCTCTGGCACCTCAAAGACGTCCTGACTGTACAATGGAACCTGAAGCTCGGAACTGTGTGGCTGTTTCTTTTTCCCTCGAGCTTTCATCTGTTTGGTTTTCGTTTGTGTTTTCATTTTGAGAGCCACATGCCTCTCAGGTCCGGGCAGAGGGTCCGCGATCGAAATAACTGACTCGCTCTTTTGAGACCCAGGGACAGAGTCATCGTCACTATCAGAAGAAGAACAGCGAGACTGTGGCTGTTTCCTCTTGAGCCTAGCCGAAAGCTGCTTGTTTTCTTCTCTTAGTTTATTCCTTTCTGCTGTGAGCTCACCAGTAAATTTCAGATTTTGTTGTTGGATATCATAAAATTCTTGCTGTAGCGTATTTCTGTACATTTCGTTTACTGTAGAGCCATCGCATACTTCAGCGTTTAATTGACCTCGCAGGTCATGGGTAGCATCATTCAGGTCTGTCCGTTGCTCCGTCAACTCTTTAATTCTGGACATGGAGCCTGTCCAGCTCTCGTCTGACAATTGCTCTTTCCTCAATCTGGTTACTTCCCCCTGAAGTCGGAGTGGCTCTCCGTCATGGAGCTCTTTTAATGTTAGCCAGGTTTTTGTAAAATCTTCAGAAGCTACATCACAGAGGCTAATCTGTGTTTTATCTCCTTCGGAAGAGCTCTGCCCACTTTCCCTGTCCTCTTCACCCCCGTCCCCCACCTCCATCTTGATTCCCTGACTGGGATTGGGAAACAGTGGAGACACGCACCAACAAAAAAGGGCTGCGGATGGGATGACAGTTTAAACTCTTCTACAGACCTGTGAAGCGGCTTCCAGGCAGTGGGTGGGTGATCGGGCGGGCAAGAGGATGGATCGAAGATGGCTCGGGGTGGACAGAACGGCACAGTTGGGGGGCTGGAAGGAGACACCAGCCTCCTTTTGCCGAGAAAAGCGAAGGCGTGTGGGAGGGAAGATGGCGCCTTCAAGCCACCCTGTGCCGGACTGGAGACTGGAGAGACCGGAAACGCAGTGAATTCTGGGAAAGCCCCGCTGAGCTGAAGTGCGTCACAAAAGGCGGTGGGGGTGGAGGGAGTTGGAACTTACCCCCTGCTTTATTTTTGAAACAAAGTAATTTGACCCAGTTTTAGCATCTTTCTTCCTGACAGTCAGTATTTTATAATCATTGAAAACCGCAAATATCCATGGTCATTAGCAAGTTGGACGTAAAGTCAAAAGCCATGCACTCTTTCCTCCCTGTCACCCCTCCGTTTAGGCAACAGTGCTTAGTGGTCCATTCCTAGATTCGGAGGCTCTCGGGAGACTGGCAATTCTGTAACTGATTACTGTTGCGACCCATGCTAGATCTTTGCTGGTGGCTCAGTAGGTAATGCGGGAGAGCCAGGTTCAATCTCTGGATCGGGAAGATCCCCTGGAGAAGGAAATGGCAACCCACTCCAGTATTCCTGCCTGGAGAATTCCATGGATAGAAGAGCCTAACCCATGAATTTTCAAATATCATTTGTTACAATGCAAAGTATGGTAATATAGCACAGTTTCTGTACAGTCATTTCATCATATGTGAATATAATATCAAATATGCATGGATTGTTTTTAGCAATTTTAGTTAATAGTTCTTAGTTTAATATGAAGGAAATTAATTTTCTCATTGAATTATTATTCTTGTATTATTTTACATTCAATATCTTTTATCCATACTTTAATGCAAATAATGACATTTGAATATAATATTTGTTTAGAGTGACTATTGTTCATTCAGTGATTATTAAGGGATTGCCCATGCTGAGCTGTCTGTAGAAATCAGAGCACTGGAAATACTATTTTGACAAAGACGTATTTCACACAGGTTGAAATATTGACATGTTCAGTAGGACAAGGGGGAAGCTAGAGGGTCATATAAACGAAAGCTATCCTCTGAAAAGCAAATCTTAATAAAAAGTCAGAGTGAGAAAACGTTCATTTCCAGACAGTCCTTTAGAGGTTGCATAAGAGGAAGCCAGCAGAACTGGCTCTGCCATGAGGACCAATCATAAACACAAATGTCTTGAGCAGATGGATGCTGAGCTACTAGACTCAGGACCTTTCAAAAAAAAATGGGAGTGGTACAGCCTTCAGCTTTGCTCTTTGTCTCTTGTAACAATGTATTGAAGCTGTGTCTTTCAGTTGGCCCAGATGCTTTGTTTTCCTTCTGATTTAGAAACAAGTCTCACACCATTGGCATCATCGAAAACATCAGGCCATAGGGAACCCCTGTACATAACATAGCTGCTTTTCTATGATTTCTCATTTTTGTCCATATAATTAGCAGCACGGCCTAAAATGCCTCCCACGTTATTTCTTAGGTACATACCTAGATCATCACTCACATCTTGTCTACAAAGAAGTTGGCACCTATTTATTTGTTACAGAGCTGTTGATACAGAGCTGAAGTAAAAAATTTCAGAATTGATTAACCCAGATGGTATTTGATTAAGGAGTAAATACAGCAAAACTCATTAAGTCTGCAGGTACTGGGAGCCTGGTGTCTTTTTGCTTGTCTCTCTGAGTCTTTGGGAGAGAAAATCATTCAAAACTGTTATGTGAATCCCTGTGTCATACAGTTTTAATTTCCTTTTTTATTTTTTATTTTTTTAAATCTCAGGTTCTACAACAACTGAAGCAAACATTTTCCATCAGGCACTTCTTGAAGGAAATACTGCTATGGAAGTTTCCCTAACGGTGTTAGATACCATATCATTTTTCACTCAGTGTTTCAAGGTAAAAATGAAAAGTTAGAATTTAGTCAGTATCTTTGCAAAGAAAATACACAAAAATTAACTAGGCAGATGAAGCTTAGTTCAGTAGAAAAGCCTCCACCCCCCCCCCCAGTAAGCAGTCAGGAAACGTGGGTGGCAGACCTAGTGTGACCTCAAGAAATCACTGAGACTCATCCTTAAAATGAGCGAGTTGGACTGTTAATAATTTGTTCCTTATTCTTCTTCTCTGTTATTTTTGTGTTTCAAAACAGGGTTTTTTTTTCATACTTTTATGAAAACATCCAGTCATTTCTGGCCCAAATTATGATTGAGTCTGATTATCCAAATACCCGTTGAAAATAGGTGTCTTGTGAAGCCAGAAGATGTCCAGGCTCCAGGCAGGCTGGCTGGCTGGCTGGCGTCCCTTGTCAGGTGCTTATTGGTTTTACTCAGATGCTTGCCTCTCAGTACAAATCATCATTGCTAGGATTAAAAAACAGAAGAAGAAGAAATTGAAAGCAGTTACCTTGCAGGGTTGTTGAAGGTGTACAATGAAATAATGGATGTTAGAGAGCTTTGAATAAACACTGTATAACTATGTGCTTTGCTTAGTTGCTCAGTCGTGTCTGACTCTTTGGGACCACATGGACTGTAGCCCAACAGGCTCCTCTGTCCCTGGGATTCTCCAGGCAAGAATGCTGGAGTGGGTTGCCATTTCCTCCTCCAGGGGATCTTCCCAACTGAGGGATTGAACCCAGGTTTCCCGCATTGCAGGAGGACTTTTTCCTGGCTGAGCTACCAGGGGAGCCCATATAACCATAGTGTGAGGTAACAGTAGCAGGAGAAGTCAAAAGTGAAAACTCTTGCTGGCTTTTCATCTGCGTTACACAGATTTTTTTTTTTTTCCTTTTCTTTCCCCTTCTCAAAGTAATTCAGTTAATTGCTCAGGCCTCCAGATTTACTATGCAAACCAGGACTGTGCTTTCAAAGAGGCGTATAAGGGAAAACTAAATTAGATACTAATCAGAAATAAGCTGCAGTATCTTTATATGCAGTATTAAGTTTGTTCTGATTAAAATGCAACCCAAATTTATTTTTTATTATGCCAGTAAATAAGACCGGAGAAGGCAATGGCACCCCACTCCAGTACTCTTGCCTGGAAAATCCCATGGATGGAGGAGCCTGGTAGGCTGCAGTCCATGGGGTCGCTGAGGGTCGGATATGACTGAGCGACTTCACTTTCACTTTTCACTTTCATGCATTGGAGAAGGAAATGGCAATCCACTCCAGTGTTCTTGGCTGGAGAATCCCAGGGACAGGGGAGCCTGGTGGGTTGCCATCCATGGGTTCACACAGAGTCGGACACGACTGAAGTGACTTAGCAGCAAATAAGACATTTGGTTTCATGGTTTGCATTGTATTTCTTCCTCCTGTTCAGACATTTCTTGTTTATGTAACATACATCTGTTGGTAGATGACAGCACTATCCTAAGCGATTTAGAAATATTAGTTCATTTTTTATTGTGGACTGAAGGTAGGAAAGGGGACTGCAGATGGGCACCACGGATCTTTTAGAGATGATGGGAATGACTAGATTGTAATAAATGGACAACTCCATATATTTACTAAAAATAATTGAATGATAAATTTAAAATAGGTAAATTTTGCTGTATGTAAGTTAAACCTCAATCAAATTAAAAGTACAAATGAGAACTGACCTTTAATTCTCACACTAGCTTTGCGATATAGATGCTGTTATTTTTCCGATTAAAAATTTTTTTTTATTTATGTAGCTCCATGGGTCTTAGTTGCAGCACTCAGGATCTTTGATCTTCTCGGGATGCAGGATCTTTTCACTGTGGCATGCAAACTCTTAGTTGTAGCATGTGGGATCTAGTTGCTTGACTAGGGTTTGAACCTAGGTCCCTCCCGATGCCAGTGCGGAGTCTTAACCAATGGACCGCCAGGGAAGTCTCTATTTTTCCCATTTTAAAGTGAGAGAAGTGAAGCTCACAGGGAGCCTAATGTCACACAGCTAGTTGGAGGCAGATCAGGATTATGATCTTGCCAATTATCATAAGAGTCCATGCTTCTAAACACTACCCCATTTTCTTAAAAAAAGTAGACTAAGGAAATAGCCAGAAAGATGGAGCACCATTCCAGGATTCTGTCTATCATTGTTACCAATAAATCTGTTACAAGTTGCATATTGTTTTGTTTTGTTTTTTTTTTTTTAGATCTAATTCTAATATTTTTTATTTTTTTTAAATTATTTTTGTTGTTGTTTTAATTAATGTTTTTTTTAATTGTATTTTATTTTTAAACTTTACAATACTGTATTGGTTTTGCCAAATATCGACATGAATCCACAACAGGTATAAATGTGTTCCACATCCTGAACCCTCCTCCCTCCTCCCTCCCCATACCATCCCTCTGGGTCGTCCCAGTGCATCAGCCCCAAGCATCCAGTATCGTGCATCGAACCTGGACTGGCGACGCGTTTCATACATGATATTATACATGTTTCAATGCCATTCTCCCAAATCTTCCCACCCTCTCCCTCTCCCACAGAGTCCAAAAAACAGTTCTATACATCAGTGTCTCTTTTGCTGTCTCGTATACAGGGTTATTGTTACCATCTTTCTAAATTCCATATATATGTGTTAGTATACTGTATTGGTGTTTTTCTTTCTGGCTTACTTCACTCTGTATAATAGGCTCCAGTTTCATCCACCTCATTAGAACTGATTCAAATGTATTCTTTTTAATGGCTGAGTAATACTCCATTGTGTATATGTACCACTGCTTTCTTATCCATTCATCTGCTGATGGACATCTAGGTTGCTTCCATGTCCTGGCTATTATAAACAGTGCTGCGATGAACATTGGGGTACACGTGTCTCTTTCCCTTCTGGTTTCCTCAGTGTGTATGCCCAGCAGTGGGATTGCTGGATCATAAGGCAGGTCTATTTCCAGTTTTTTAAGGAATCTCCACACTGTTCTCCATAGTGGCTGTACTAGTTTGCATTCCCACCAACAGTGTAAGAGGGTTCCCTTTTCTCCACACCCTCTCCAGCATTTATTGCTTGTAGACTTTTGGATCGCAGCCATTCTGCCTGGCGTGAAATGGTACCTCATGGTGGTTTTGATTTGCATTTCTCTGATAATGAGTGATGTTGAGCATCTTTTCATGTGTTTGTTAGCCATCTGTATGTCTTCTTTGGAGAAATGTCTATTTAGTTCTCTGGCCCATTCTTTGATTGGGTCATTTATTTTTCTGGAATTGAGCTGTAGGAGTTGCTTGTATATTCTCGAGATTAGTTGTTTGTCAGTTGCTTCATTTGCTATTATCTTCTCCCATTCTGAAGGCTGCCTTTTCACCTTGCTAATAGTTTCCTTTCATGTGCAGAAACTTTTAAGTTTAATTAGGTCCCATTTGTTTATTTTTGCTTTTATTTCCAATATTCTGGGAGGTGGGTCATAGAGGATCCTGCTGTGATGTATGTCGGAGAGTGTTTTGCCTATGTTCTCCTCTAGGATTTTTATAGTTTCTGGTCTTACGTTTAGATCTTTAATACATTTTGAGTTTATTTTGTGTATGGTGTTATAAAGTGTTCTAGTTTCATTCTTTTACAAGTGGTTGACCAGTTTTCCCAGCACCACTTGTTAAAGAGATTGTCTTTAATCCATTGTATATTCTTACCTCCTTTGTCAAAGATAAGGTGTCCATATGTGCGTGGATTTATCTCTGGGCTTTCTATTTTGTTCCATTGATCTATATTTCTGTCTTTGTGCCAGTACCATACTGTCTTGATGACTGTGGCTTTGTAGTAGAGCCTGAAGTCAGGAGGTTGATTCCTCCAGTTCCGTTCTTCTTTCTCAAGATCGCTTTGGCTATTCGAGGTTTTTTGTATTTGCATACAAATTGTGAAATTATTTGTTCTAGCTCTGTGAAGAATACCGTTGGTAGCTTGATAGGGATTGCATTGAATCTATAAAGTGCTTTGGGTAGTATACTCATTTTCACTATATTGAATCTTCCAATCCATGAACATGGTATATTTCTCCATCTGTTAGTGTCCTCTTTGATTTCTTTCACCAGTGTTTTATAGTTTTCTATATATAGGTCTTTAGTTTCTTTAGGTAGATATATTCCTAAGTATTTTATTCTTTCCGTTGCAATGGTGAATGGAATTGTTTCCTTAATTTCTCTTTCTGTTTTCTCATTATTAGTGTATAGGAATGCAAGGGATTTCTGTGTGTTGATTTTATATCCTGCAACTTTACTATAATCATTGATTAGTTCTAGTAATTTTCTAGTGGAGTCTTTAGGGTTTTCTATGTAGAGGATCATGTCATCTGCAAATAGTGAGAGCTTTACTTCTTCTTTTCCAATTTGGATTCCTTTTATTTCTTTTTCTGCTCTGATTGCTGTGGTCAAAACTTCCAAAACTATGTTGAATAGTAATGGTGAAAGTGGGCACCCTTGTCTTGTTCCTGACTTTAGAGGTAATGCTTTCAATTTTTCACCATTGAGGATAATGTTTGCTGTGGGTTTGTCATATATAGCTTTTACTATGTTGAAGTGTGTCCCTTCTATTCCTGCTTTCTGGAGAGTTTTGATCATAAATGGATGTTGAATTTTGTCAAAGGCTTTCTCTGCATCTATTGAGATAATCATATGGTTTTTATTTTTCAATTTGTTAATGTGGTGTATTACATCGATTGATTTGCGGATATTGAAGAATCCTTGCATCCCTGGGATAAAGCCCACTTGGTCATGGTGTATGATCTTTTTAATGTGTTGTAGGATTCTGATTGCTAGAATTTTGTTAAGGATTTTTGCATCTATGTTCATCAGTGATATTGGCCTGTAGTAATTCTAATGTTGGTGCATTTAATATTATCCCAGAGGTCTCTGAGACTATCCTCAGTTCTTTTTATTCTTTTTACTTTATTCTGCTCTTCAGCAGTTATTTCAGCTAACTGATCCCTTCTTCTGCTTCAGATATTCTGCTATTAATTCCTTCTAGAGTATTTTTAATTTCAGTAATTGTGTTGTTCATCTCTGTATATTTATTCTTTAATTCTTCTAGGTCTTTATTAGTTGATTCTTGCATTTTCTCCATTCTGTTCTCAAGGTTTTTGATCATCTTTAGTATCATTATTCTGAATTCTTTTTCAGGTAGTTTGCCTATTTCCTCTTCGTTTATTTGGACTTTCTGCGTTTCTAGTTTGTTCCTTCATTTGTGCATTATTTCTCTGCCGTTTCATTGTTTTCTTTTAAACTTATTGTGTTTGAGGTCTCTGTTTCCCAGGCTTCAATGCTGAGTTCTTTCTTCCTTTTGCTTTCTGCCCTCCTAAAGTTGGTCCAGTGGTTAGTGTAATCTTCATATAGGGTGAAATTTGTGCTGAGTATTTTTTTGTTTGTTGGTTTTTCCTCTCCTGGGCAAGGCTGAATGAGGTTGGAATCCTGCTGCTGCTGATTTGGTTTGTAGTTTTGTTTTGTTTGTGTGGATGAAGCATCCTGCACAGGGTGTTACTAGTGGTTGGGTGATGCTGGGTCTTGTATTCAAGTGCTTTCCTTTGTGGGATTTCTCACCATTTGATACTACCTAGGGTTAGTTCTCTGGTAGTCTAGGGTCTTGGAGTTAGTGCTCCTACTCCAAAGGCTCAGGGCTTAATCTCTGGTAAGGAGTGAAGATTCCACAAGTGGTTTGTTATGGCATTCAGTTCAGTTCAGTTCAGTCACTCAGTCGTGTCAGACTCTTTGTGACCCCATGAATCGCAGCATGCCAGGGCTCCCTATCCATCACCAACTCCTGGAGTTCACTCAGACTCACGACCATCAAGTCAGGGATGCCATCCAGCCATCTCATTCTCTGTCATCCCCTTCTCCTCCTGCCCCCAACCCCTCCAAGTATCAGAGTCTTTTCCAATGAGTCAACTCTTCACATGAGGTGGCCAAAGTACTGGAGTTTCTGCTTTAGCATCATTCCTTCCAAAGAAATCCCAGGGCTGATCTCCTTCAGAATGGACTGGATGGATCTCCTTGCAGTCCAAGGGACTCTCAAGAGTCTTCTCCAACACCACAGTTCAAAAGCATCAATTCTTCAGCCCTCAGCTTTCTTCACAGTCCAACTCTCACAGCCATACATGACCACTGGAAAAACCATAGCCTTGACTAGACGGAACTTTGTTGGCAAAGTAATGTCTCTGCTTTTGAATATGCTATCTAGGTTGGTCATAACTTTTCTTCCAAGGAGTAAGCATCTTTTAATTTCATGGATGCAGTCACCATCTGCAGTGATTTTGGAGCTCCCAGAAAATAAAGTCTGACACTTTTTCCACCGTTTCCCCATCTATTTCCCATGAAGTGATGGGACCAGATGCCATGATCTTCATTTTCTGAATGTTGAGCTTTAAGCCAACTTTTTCACTCTCCTCTTTCACCTTCATCAAGAGGCTTTTTAGTTCCTCTTCACTTACTGCCGTAAGGGTGGTATCATCTGCATATCTGAGGTTATTTATATGTCTCCCAGCAATCTTGATTCCAGCTTGTGCTTCTTCCAGCCCAGCGTTTCTCATGATGTACTCTGCATAGAAGTTAAATAAGCAGGTTATGGCATTAAGTGAGATTAAAAAAATATCCAAGAATGAACAACCAAAGATGAACCTCAGACAAATGGCAGTTACAAAATCAGGCAAATATTACTTAAAATAATGAAATATACACATATACATATACACCCATAAGCAAAATCAAAACAGTCCAACAAAAACAAAGTACAATAGATTGACCTGTCAAACAAAGGAAATCAAAAATTTATGTAACAGTGAATAAAAAATCTTGGAACACATGTACAGCCATGGCTGATTCATGTCAATGTATGGCAAAACCACTACAATATTATAATTAGTCTCCAAGTAAAAAAATAAATTTTAAAAATAAATTAATAAATAAAAATAGCTTTAAAAAATTAAAAAGAAAAAAGAAAAAAACTAACTAAAGCAAAAACTGCAAAACAAAACTAAAGCAAGGTTCCAAGTGGGGAATAACCAATTAAAATAAAACTAACACATATGTTGAGAGGGAAGGAAAGAAAGAGTAGATATACAAAATTAAATAGAGGTAGATAAAGAAGATTTATATACATTAAAGATTAACTGCAAAGGGAGAAGAACTTTAGGAAAAGCAAATAAAGGAATACTTTTAGGAAAAACAATAATAGGTTTAAAAAATTAAAATTATAGAGAAAAGAAGAGAAAAGGAAGAGGAAAGGAAAAAAGAAAAAACAAAAAAAGGGAAACTTCACAGGACTCCAAAAGCCCAACATAGAAGCAAAGGTTTATAACAACAAAACATTTTATTGAAAAAAAAAAACCAAAACTCAAAAGTTTAATTAGATTTCATAGTGCCAATAAAATCACAACTACAACAGAGGGGGCGGGGAAAGGAATAAAAAAGGAAAAGAAAAGAAAAAAAAAATCCGAAAGAAACTCCAGAACAAGTCAAAACATAAGATTAATAAATGTTTCTCTTGAGCCACTGCTGTCAGAGTCCTTTTCCTTGCTGGGAGTCACAGTCCACCTCACCTCCCTAGGGTGCCCCCCAACACCGTGCTGGTCTCTGGACCTGCTGTGGAGGCAGCTCAGATTCTAATCTGGTCCTACTCCTGTGTGTTCTTGCCTCCAATATACACAGCTATCAGAGCTAGTGCATGTTTTTGTGTGTGTGTGGGAGCTCTCATTTTCCTTTTATATATTCTGTAGACACAGAATCTGCCTAGTTGATTGTGTGGGTTTAGTCTGCAGCTTGTATAGCTGCTGTGAAGGTTTTGGCTCGGCCCTGGGTTTCAATTGTGGTTTTATTTCCACCTGTGCATGTGGGTCGTCCACTGGGGTTTGCTCCTGAGGCTGCCCTGGAGGATTTGGGTTCTGCCCCAGTGAGGGCCAGTTGTGGAGGTACTGCAGCTGCTTGGGCCGCAGGTGTTCTGGAAGCACCAGCTACTCAGGGGAGTTGGTGGCTAGGGCAGCAGGAAATATAGTGCTCTAGAAGGATATGGCAATCAGTATTGGCCAATACACTTCAATATTCTTGTCTGGAGAACCCCCCGACAGAGAAGCCTGGCAGGCCACAGCCCACAGGGTTGCAAAGAGCTGGAAACAACTGAAGTGATCCCACATGCATAGACGGAAGTTTTTTGTTTGTTTGTTTGTTTTACCTTGTGGTAGCTCTGCCTCAGTGAGGGTTGAGTGTGAAGGAAATGCAGCTACTCGGGTTGTGGGGACCCTGGTGGCACCAAGGGTACAAGGACATGGACTGTCTCAGCCACAGGAGTTATGGCCCTATCAGAGTCTTTTTTTCAAGCCTCTGGTACCTGGAGATCAGAAGGCCTTCCCTTAAGTGTTAATTGTATCTGGGGACTCCAAAATTTCAGGCCATTTACCTCATGTAAACTAAAACTTCAGACTAGGCTTTTAGGAATAAATATGACTCAAACAGATAGCAAAGATTTATTTCTGGTCTATTTTTGATAGATTTTTAAAAAGAATTAAAAGCATCAGAAACCAAGATGAAGTTAAAATTATGGAAAGGCACAGTCTAGGCCTCCACCATGGTATTTGTGGAATAGGCTAGCTGAGCAACATTTTTGTCATTATTTGTATGGCAACTTATTGTCGTAAATGGACAGAGAAAGTAGTTAATTTTGAAGGTTTATTTTTAAATTGCCATTCTTTAATGCAATTTTGTGAGTAAAGAAATAAATGAAAAACTGAATTCAGTGGAAACATATGACAAGAAACTAAGAGAAAGTGATTCAGAAATAACTCATTTAATGAACAGTGACTGGATGGGTAATTCCTGGTGTCAGACTTTGTGTCAAGGATACAGTGTGAAGACTTATTGTCCAGTAGAGGAAAGCACACATTGATGAGCATCAGAAATACCATTAGGATAAAGGAAGCCTACAGAGATCTGAGGGTAAATGGAAGGACAGGAAACACTAATTGAGCAACATTTCTCTGCAGCACTCAAGTTAGGATTTAGTTTGGACTCAGCAACTGAGATACACTTGAAGAGGTCAATGGGGACCAGATGATTGTGTCCTCGTGTCTAGGAGTTGGATTTCATGTTTTAGGTGTCAGGGAGCATGAAAGCAACATAATTAGATTTTTATTAAGAAAATTGTTGCAGGGAGGAGAAAATCCCCTTAAATGCAGTACGGAAGCATAATCTCTGCTCTCATGAAGCTTTCAGTGGTGAGAGGGGGATAGAAAGTATATAAGTAAATAAAATAGTAATTGGAACAAGTTCTTCGAAGGAAACAAGGTGGTGAGATAGAAGATAATGATTTGTGGGAGCTACTTTTGATGGGTTTGTCACTTATTTTTATATTTTCACTTTTTAATTAAGACTTTATGTTTTGAAACCAGTTTTAAATTCACAGCAAAATCCAATGGGAAATACAGTAATTCCCTATATATTCCCACCCCCACATAGATACATACAGTCTCCCCCATTATCAACATCTGCCAGCAGAGTGCTGCGTTCATTACAACTGATGAACTTACATTGACACATAATAATCTTGCACGTGGGCTTCCCTGGTGGCTCCGTGGTAAAAGCACCTCGCCTGCGAATGCAGGAGATGCAGGTTCGATCCCTGGGCTTGGAAGATCCCCTGGAGAAGGAAATGGCTACCGACTCCAGTATTCTTGCCTGGGAAAGCCCATGGACAAAGGAGCCTGGCAGGCTAAAGCCCATGTGGTCGCAAAAGAGTCAGACACGACTTAGCAGCTAAACAACAAGGTGCACAGTGCACATTAAGGCTCATTCTTGGGGCACATCCCATGGGTTTGGACAAGTGGCATGTACCCAGCTTAGTATCAAACAAGTATTTCAACTGCCCTAAAAATTTTGGTGGGCATTTATCCTGTTCCTTTATCTGCTGGGTATTCCTCTGTCTCTTCATCTTGTTTAAATTGCTGAGTTTGGGGCGTCCTTTCTGTATTCTGGCAGTTTGTGGAGTTCTCTTTATTGTGGCATTTCCTCGCTGTGTGTGGGTTTGTACAGGTGGCTTGTCAAGGTTTCCTGGTTAGGGAAGCTTGTGTCGATGTTCTGGTGGATGGGGCTGTATTTCTTCTCTCTGGAGTGTAATGAAATGTCCAGTAATGAGTTATGAGATGTCTATGGTTTTGGGGTGACTTTGGGCAGCCTGTATCTTGAAGCTCAGGGCTGTGTTCCTTTCTTGCTGGAGAATTTGCTTGATATGTCTTGCTCTGGAACTTGTTGGCCCTTGTGTGGTGCTTGGTTTCAGTGTCGGTATGGAGGCGTTTGATGAGCTCCTGTCAATTAATGTTCCTTGGAGTCAGGAGTTCCCTGGAGTCAGGGTTTGGACTTAAGCCTCCTACTTCCAGTTATCGGTCTTATTTTTACAGTAGTTTCAAAACTTCTCCTTCTATACAGCACCATTGATAAAACATCTACGTTAAAGATGAAAAGTTTCTCTACTGTGAGGGTCACTCAGAGAGGCTCACAGCGTTACAAGGAGAAGAGAAGAGGGAGGAGGGAGTTAGAGGTGACCCAAATGAGATGAGGTAGAATCAATAGTGGAGAGAGTGGGCTAGCCAGTAGTCACTTCCTTATGTGCACTCCACAACTGGACCGCTCAGAGATGTTCATGGAGTTATACAGAGAAGAGAAAAAGGAGGAAGGAGACAGAGGTGGCCAGAAGGATAAAAGGGGGAAATGAAAAGGAGGGAGACAGATCCAGCCAGTAATCAGTTCCCTAAGTGTTCTCCACCGTCTGGAACACACAGAAATTCACAGAGTTGGGTAGAGTAGAGAGGGGTTAGGGAGGAGATACAGGCGACCTGGTGGAGAAAACAGAGAGTCCAAAGGGAGAGAGAGCAGTCAAGCCAGTAATCTCGTTCCCTAGTGAAAAATGGGTCCTGAAGATTGGGTTCTTAAAGGTACAAAATTGGTAACAAATACATAAAAGCAAAAATTAAAAATCTAGAGTAGAGTTTGGAATTTCAAAAATATGATGTTAATGAAAAGAAGAAGGAAAAGAAAGAGAGAAAAAACGAACAAAGAAAAACAAACAAGGTCGTGAAAATTATAAAGAAACTACAGGTACAAAATTGATAACTAATACCAAAAAGCAAAAATTAAAAATCTAGAGTAGAGTTTGGAATTTCAAAAATACAATGTTAAAAAAAAAAAGAAGAGAAATAAAGAGAGAAAACAAACAAACCAACAAAAACAATGTTGCAAAAATTATAAAGAAAATACAGGTACAAAATTGATATCAAATACCAAAAAGCATAAATTAAAAATCTTGAGTAGAGTTTGGAATTGCAGATATATGATGTTATATAAAAGAAGAAGAGAAAGAAACAGAGGGGGAAAAAAGAAAAAAAAAAGTCACAGAAATTATAAAAAAAAACTATAGGCACAAAATTGATGACATATACCAAAAGGCTAAAATTAAAAATCTAGAGTAGAGTTTGGAATTTCAAAAATACAATGTTAAAGAAAAGAAGAAGGAAAAGAAAGAGAGAAAAAATGAACAAAGAAAAACAAACAAGGTCGTGAAAATTATAAAGAAACTACAGGTACAAAATTGATAACTAATACCAAAAAGCAAAAATTAAAAATCTAGAGTAGGGTTTGGAATTTCAAAAATACAATGTTAAAAAAAAGAAGAAGAAAAATAAAGAGAGAAAACAAACAAACCAACAAAAACAATGTCGCAAAAATTATAAAGAAAATACAGGTACAAAATTGATATCAAATACCAAAAAGCATAAATTAAAAATCTTGAGTAGAGTTTGGAATTGCAGATATACGATGTTATATAAAAGAAGAAGAGAAAGAAACAGAGGAAAAGAAAAAAAGAAAAAAAAAGTCACAGAAATTATAAAAAAAACTATAGGTACAAAATTGATAACATATACCAAAAGGCTAAAATTAAAAATCTAGAGTAGAGTTTGGAATTTCAAAAATACAATGTTAAAGAAAAGAAGAAAAAGAAAAAAAAAAACACGGTCAAAAATTATAAAATATATATATGAAGTTTGCTGAAGAAGAAAAAAAAATACGGTCTTTTTTTTTTTTTTCCAAAGTACTAGGTTATAAAAGTGAAAATTAAAGGACAATAGAGGACTTAAAATTTTTTTAAAAAAAATTAAAAAAAAAAGAAAGAAAGATTGATCATAAAAATAGTAAAAATATATCTAGGCCTTTCTCTGGTTTTGTTGTGAGTATTGTGGGTTCAGTTCATTTTTGGCTAGTTCCTTGGTCCGACTTATATTTCTCAAGATCTATAGGCCCCTTCCTATGTAGTCCGTAGTAACCACAGGGTTTTAATCTATGGCCTGTAGCTTCCAAGGCGTTTCCCTCTGTTATAGCTTCTTCTGTTTGCTGGTCTCTTCAGTGTCTGGTTTCCGCCCTGACACAAAGGGGACGTGGAGGACACTATTTTTTTTTATTTTATTTAGGCTCACTTGTTCAGCTGCGCTGTGGGGAGGGAGGGAGGGATGCTGCAAACAAATAACACTGGCGTGCACTCGCAGTGCCTCAGCCACACTGGGTCTGCCCCCGCTCATGGCGCATGTAGCCTCCCTGCCCACACTGCTCGGGCTCTAGGTTGTTCCGCCGGGAACAATCAGAGGCCGGCCCTGGGCTGAGCTCCCAGGTCCAAGCCGCTCAGGTTCAGGCACTCGGGTAGTCCTCAGAGGCGCAGACTTGGTTGGGCCTGTGTTTTGTGCTCTTCCCAGATGCGAGCAGCTCAGGTGATGAGGTGTTTGGCGAGTGCCAATGCTGCGACTTATCGCCTCCCCGCCACTCGATTATCTGGGTGTAAAACCGGCGCACCTTCTCAGGCAGATGTTGACCGTCCAGACCCCCAAGAAGTTTTAGTTAGCAAAGAAGCCTGCTTACAGTTTTATAGATAGTGTCTCTCTGGGGCTGCGATTGGCCCCTTACGGCTCTGGCTGCCTGTCACCGGAGGGGGAAGGTCTGCAGCCGGCTATCTCTGTTCAGTCCTTTGTTCCGTGCGCGGGCCTGGCGGTGTCTTAGGTTAGGGCTGGCTTTTCGCGTGGTAGATATCCCACAGTCTGGTTGGCTAGCCCAAATTATTTCGCTCAGATAGCGCTCAGGACATTCGGGCCAGATTCTTACTCTAAGGGACACAGCCCGCGCCGCGCTTCCCTGCCCAGCCCCCGCTTGCTAATGGCATGTGCAGGCGTCTGTGCTGCTTCTCCGCTGGGGGAGTTACTGTAGGACTCACAATCTGCAATTTTTAATTGTTTATTTATTTTTTTCTCCCTTTTATGTTGCCCTCTGTGCTTCCAAAGCTCAGCACAGATTCGGCAGTGAGAAGGTTTCCTGGTGTTTGGAAACTTCTCTCTTTTTAAGACTCCCTTCCCGGGACGGAACTCCGTCCCTCCCTCTTTTGTCTCTTTTTTTGTATTTTATATTTTTTCCTACCTCCTTTCGAAGACTTGGGTTGCTTTTCTGGGTGCCTGATGTCCTCTGCCGGCATTCAGAAGTTGTTTTGTGAAAAAAAAAAAAAAAAGAAGAAGTTGTTTTGTGGAATTTACTCGACATTTAAATGCTCTTTTGATGAATTTGTGGGGGAGAAAGTGTTCTCCCCGTCCTACTCCTCCACCATCTTGGCTCCTCCTCCTCTTGTCTTAAGTTTTATGAAGACCACTTCAGCTGTAGAGGTGAGAATAGACTCTAAGGTAGGAAACGGTGGATGGGGGGAGATAAGTGAGAAGACTACTCTGGGTGGCCAGGCAGGAGATGAAAGTCACCCAGATTAGGATGGTAGTAATGGAGGTGGCTTCCCCAGTGGCTCAGTGGTTAAGAATCTGCCTGCAGTGCAGGAGACTCAGGAGACCCAGGTTCGACCCTTGGGTCAGTAAGATCCCCTGGAGGAGGGCACGGCAACCCACTCCAGTATTCTTGCTTCAGGAATCCCAGACAGAGGAGCCTGGTTGGCTACAGTCTATTGGGTTGCAAAGAGTCAGGCATGACTGAAGTGACTTAGCACAGGACAGCAGAATGGGGGTGACAAGAAAGGGTAAAATTACAGGTAGATTGTGAAGGTTCAGCAAAAAGTATATGCTGAAGGATCAAGACAAGGTGTATGTGAGACAGACAGAGGTGATAGAACCAAGTCTTAGGTTTCTGGCCTGAGCAAACATTGAGTGGTGATGTCATTTACAGAGACGAGGAATTCTGGGAAACAAGCAGGCTTGGGGGATGGAAATCAAGAGACCTGGTTAAATTTGAGAGATGCAAGGGGAGACATGATACAGTTGGGCATAGCATTTGCAAGTTCAGAGATATTTGGGTTGGAGATATGCCTGTGGGTGTCATCAGCATATATGTGGTCATGAGATGAGGGGAGATCAGGAGGAAAGGCAGCATAGAGTTTGGGAGAGTTGGCAGTAGGGAAGATCGGGACATCCTCTTCTGAGTCCTATTTTTTCAGTGAAATCAGAGAAAGATCATTTGCTGAGAGTGACATGGTAGAGGAGAAACTAGAGGTTTGAGGAGAGAGGAGACAGTGTGAACTATCTATGTGTGATGTTGTGCTTTATACAACATTTCTAGGTGTTTGTTTTGGAATGGAGTTTTGTGTTATTCAAGGAGCAGTTTGCTGTGGTAGTTCACTTTTACAGAAAGGAAAAGGTCATTTTAAAAGACATATAGTTACTTCTAATCATCCTATCTTTGGCAACATAGAAAAAAGAAACAATCAGAAATCAAAAATGTTTCTTACAGATTTCCAGTTTCCATGAGGAAGCGGGGTGGGGGAGGGAAGAATTGGGAGTTTGGGATTAGCAAATGCAAACTATTATATATAGCATGAATACACAACAAGGTCCTACTACATTGCACAAAAAGCCATTTTCAGCATCCCATGATAAACTGTGTGGAAAAGAATATGAAAAAATATATGTGTGTGTGTACACTGAATCACTTTACTATACACAGAAATTAACACAACATTGGAAATCAATCACACTCCCATAATATTTTAAAAAATCTAAAATGCTTCTTAAATTCCAGCAAATGAATAAAATCGAAATGGAATTGGCTTTCCCCTTTCTTTACATGGGAGGCATGACATCAGAGAGTGATTGGCCTAACGTCTCTTGCTCCCACCAGGACTAGGTGACTGTCATCCTACAGACAGGGTGAACTCCAGGGATGTTTGGCCACTGGTCCCCTTTCCAGGGAAGAATGCTGCTGCTCTACAATGCTGCACTGAAAGTGTAGACAGGACAGAGGACTAGAAACTGAGAAGCAGTGCCTCAGCTGTCTTGGGCAGATTAGCTGAGTTCTAGCCACCTGAAGATGTCATGGCCCCTAACCAAAGCGGATCTGAGTGTCTCAGTCTGGAGATCGCTGGAGATAAGGGCCCGACCTTGGCCAGGCAGTCCCTGAGGTTAGACGGAGCCAGCGTGTACTCAGGAGCTCTCTCCCATTCTCTGCTTCATAGTCCCTTTCACATGGACTAGATTACAGAGCATCGTTTCCCCTCTCCTCCCAGGCCACCTCATGAAACACTGGCAGTCATTAACAGATTTTTTTCTGCAGTGCCAGATGTAGGAAGAAGCAAATTCTTCTTTAGCTTATCCTTCACACTGTGAGGAGCTTAACCTGGGAGGGACATGTACTTCTGCTTACCATAGTCATAGAGGATCTTTCTTTGCAGTCTTCAATTTTGTTTAACTGTCCATGTCAGGAAGCCATGTGGACAAGTGGTGTAGATATGGACAAAGATCTCACATGGTGTATGTATGGATGAAGAAGTGGGACAGATCCAAGACGCATTCAGGAAGTGAGTTCTGTAGGACTTGCCTGATTAGACGTGGGAAGGAAGGAGCGTGAGGATTCTAGACCATCCAAATCCAGCCCATTTATTTCTGTATGACCCATGACCTGAGAATGGATTTTACATTTTTAAATAGCTGGGAAAAAATCAAAAGGAACCTATCATTTTGGAACCTATGAAAATTATGTGAAAACTTTTTAGTGCACCTAATTGAATACTGATTGGAACACAGCCCCACCCACTTGCTACATGCTGTCTAATGACTGCTTTCATTCTGCAATGACAGGGCTGACTAGTTGCGACAGAGACCATATGGCTGGCCAAGCCTCAGATATTTCCCATTTGGCTTTTTACGGAAAACATACACTGGCCTAGGTGACTCGTGGGTTCCTGGCCTGGGTAACTGGATGGGAGATATTGTCATCACTGAGACGGGGAACACAGGAAGAGGAGCAGGTGTTCAGGGAAGAGCAGGAGGTCAGGTGGGGGCATGGCGATCCTCAAGTACCCATGGGTCCCCAAGGGGAGAAGCCCAGCAAGCAGCTGTGTATAGGCTCTAGGACTTAGGAGAGAGGCTGGAGCTGGACGCCAAGCCAGGGAATATTGACACCCTTCCGGTTCTACCTACAGAAGTAAACACGCCAAACCCCACAGTCTTCTTGCCACTCTGGGTAAGGAGCTGAGAGCTCCAGGTTTGTTCTCAGGGCCAGTGTTTGCTTTAGCCATAAAGCTCATTTCTTTTTGAACCCTAAAGATGTAGCAAGGTGCAGGTGAAGGTGAGAGGGCTTTTGAGAATTTATTTGAGAATTGGAATGGTCTTCAGTTTAGTCTCCAATCTTCCTAGGATCTTAAGGCCTGTTGTTGTTTAAATAGGGCTTCCCAGATGGCTCAGTGGGTAAAGAATTCACCTACAATGCAGGAGACACAAGAGACTCAGGTTCAGTTCCTGGAGGAGGGCAGGGCAACCTACTCCAGTATTCTTGCCTGGAGAATCCCATGGACAGAGGAGCCTGGTGGGCTACAGTCCATGGGGTCGCAGAGTATCTGACACGACTGATGATACTTGGCAAGCACACATGCACACACTTGTTGAAATTACAGCTGTGTGGTGAGGGAGGACATAAGTGGATCTTTTGATTTTGTTGTCCTAGGTTGGGCCTTGGCAGAGGTGAAAAGCAAAACCAAATGTAGCTTTTTTCTATTCCTGAATTTTGCCTTTTTTCTATATAAAATTAACAGTAGAATGTTACTCAGCCATAAAAAAGAAGAAAATAATGCCATTTGCAGGAACATGAATGGACCTAGAGATTGTCATATTGAGTGAAGTAAGGAAGACAAACATCATATGATACTGCTTATATGTGAAATCTAAAACAAAAATGGTACAAATGAATTCATTTGCAAAACAGAAATAGAGTCACAGATGTAGAAAACAGATTTCTGGTTACTAGGGGGGAAACTGGTGTTGGGGAGGGATAAATTTGGAACCTTGGGATTGACACATATACATGACTATGTATAACTAATGGGAACCTACTGTATAGCACAGGGAACTCTACTCAATGCTCTGTGATGACCTAAATGGGAAGGAAATCCAAAAAAGAAGGGATATATGTATACACAGAGCTGATCCACTTTGCTGTACACCAGAAATTGACAAAACATTATAAAGCAACTGTACTCCAATAAAAAAAAATTTTAATGAAAGAAAACGTTGATTCCTCTGGATACCATTTATTACACTGATTTGAATTCTTGCCTAAGTCCGATGTACTTAGGAAGCTTTGGTAACAGAGACAGAAGTGGGTGATCCATGGGCCTGGAAAAAGAGGCTGGGTACTGTCTAGCAACTGCCTTATGATGTCAGGGAACTGAAGCTTTCCTCCTCCTTCCTTCCTTCCTCCTCATTTTATTCTCCTGCATCTGTCCTCTTTTTTCCTTGATTCATCTCCATTTGGTTGTTCAGAGTGTGAATTTCTACACTAGATTCCCTGGGTTCAGATTCTAGCTCACTACTTATTGTGTGATCTCAAACAACTTATCTAGCTTCACTGTGCCTCAGCTTCCCCAGTCATAAGGTGGCTGGTGATATTAGTAATTACCTCACAAAGTTGCCGTGAGTATAAAATGAGCTCGTGTATGCAGAGCCCACCTGTAGACCAAGTTCCAGATTAGAAATGAGGGTCAGGAGGCCCGCTCCGGCTTGTGGTATGCAGGTACGTGTGTGTGCACGTGCTAAGTCGCTTCCATTGTGTCTCACTCTTTGTGACCCTATGGACTGTAGCCTGCCAGGCTCCTCTGTCCACGGGATTCTACAGGCAAGAAAAGTGGAGTGGGTTGCCATGCCCTCCTCTAGGGGATCTTCCCAACCCAGGGATGGAAGCCTCAACTCTTACGTCTCCTGCATTGGCAGGCTGGTTCTTTACCACTACCGCCTCCTGGGAAGCCCTGTACACAGGAACACAAGAGGGTAACATTTGCAGTTGAGGGTAAAAAAGTCCCTAGTAGGAAAGAGATCTCCCAGTGAATTTAGTGATGGGATGGCCAGCAAAAGGGTCCTTGAGGACGAACCAGCCAGTGGAGCAGCTTTCAGGGAGTTTATTGAGGCAGGTGGTAGTGGTATTCCGCTCTCCTGACCTTAGAGGCCAGGTACATTTTTGTTGTGGGTGGCTGCCTGTGCACCTTAGGGTGTTGAGCAGCACCCCAGGTCTCTACCCCACTTCCCAAAATGTCTCCAGTCATTGCCAAATGTCTTGGCATTGATCCTGCCCAATGATCAATCCCAATTAAGAACCACTGTTCTAAGATCTAAGGGACCAGGGAACAAAGGAATAACAATAGAAGTGAGCATGTGTGAGGTCGGCCAGCAGGTGATGGTGGGGAAGGTCAGGGTCTATACACACATACCTGCATACCACAAGCAGGAGTGGGCAGCCTGACCCTCATTTCTAACCTGGCAGTTGGTCTACAGGCAGGCTATGTTTAGCAATCTGAGGATGCTCAAGGTCTGCCTCACCATCCCTGTAGCTGTCCTTTCCACTTCCTGGTAAAGTCTTTCTCACTACTAGTGACCTCCAACTTGTTAACTTGAACAAACAATTTCAGTTCTATTACTGCTGCCAAATATAAAGCAGTTTAATTCCTCTAATAAGACCCAAGACTTCTAAGATATTAGCCCTGAAGGAAAAAGGCATTAGCTGGAGAAGACTGTCTACTGAAAGACATAAAAAATAAAGTCCTGAATCAATGGAGGTGCGTGTGCGTACCTTGTTGCAATTACAAAGATATGGTGGCCTGTTGGCCTCCTGGAAAGAGGAAGTGCAAGATACCCACCCCACTCTGCTACCTCCTGGAATAGGGGGTGGGTTGATGAGGTAGCTGACTTCCTAGGGATGTCCCAACATCGGATCAGGAGGGGGAAGCAGAGCAGGGCCAGGGACTGATTTGCTGAGAGCCATCTAAGGAAGAAATCCGTGCTGCAGAATACCTGGCAGGGAGGGAGCCTGAGGGTAGAGAGGTATTCATCTGCAAGATAAATTTCAGATTTGTGGTGAAGAGAGGGAAACTATAGCCAGTTCCATCTCAAGACATTTCCCTAGTGCAGGCTTGTCAGATCCTGACTAACTAAGTGTCATTTTCCCGCAAGTTGCTGTGGCTGCAGAAACTTGCTGAAATGCCCTTCAGTGACATTAGCTGGAGTTATGGGCCATGGTTGGGGGAACGGATTCATGCAGACAGCGAGCAATGAGCAGCTAGTGTGAGGAGAGCACACAGCACAGAGGGGTGGGGAGCTCTTGGAGAGAAGAAGAGACTGAGCAGAGGAGGACAGGACCTAGGAGGCACTGGGAGGGAGGGGCCAGCACTTGACCACTACAGAGACTCTAGACCTCACTCCACGTCCCATTACCCAAAGTGAGGATGAAATGTCTTTAAACAAGATTGGTTGGGCGTATTTTCCCCTAAAGGATTTCTACAGCTGCAAAGAAATGGGTAGGAAATGGGGATGGGAAACTGAAAACTTTTTCATCTTTTTTAAGAGAGCTGGTTGTCTGTGAACGTTGACAGGAGAAATCCAAATCAGAAACATACATTAAATTCAACAGAAGGAAGCTATCGCTTTAGAGACTCGCAATGGCACCCTACTCCAGTACTCTTGCCTGGAAAATCCCATGGATGGAGGAGCCTGATAGGCTGCAGTTCATGGGGTCGCTAAGAGTCGCATACGACTAAGCAACTTCACTTTCACTTTTCACTTTCATGCATTGGAGAAGGAAATGGCAACCCACTCCATTGTTCTTGCCTGAAGAATCCCAGGGATGGCGGAGGCTGGTGGGCTGCCATCTATGGAGTCGCACAGAATCAGACACCACTGAAGCGACTTAGCAGCAGCAGCAGCAGAGAGGAAATACTAGGGAGTAACTCATATCAGTTCAATCGCAAACCAAAAACCACTTCTGTGTAATTCTGATAGTGGAAGGAAGCCAGAGGAGGTAAACAGAGAGGCCCAAGAGTTTGGGGGCATAAGGGACGGGTGGTCGATGCTCAGATGTGTGTGGAAGCTACAAGTATCAATAACTGGCTACTGTTCAGGGAGACAGACACAGGGCAGGGTTCCTATACAGTCAGCGTGTGCCAGTAAGGCAGCATTGATTGCTATCAGCCAGCATCTTTGTATGTTTTGTAGGTGGGGTTCCATGGTGGCTCAGATAGGTAAAGTATCTTCCTGCAATGCAGGAGAGCCTGGTTTGATCCCTGGGTAGGGAATGTCCCCTGAAGGAGGGCATGGCAACCCACTCCAGTATTCTTGCCTTGAAAATCCTATGGACAGAGGAGACTAGTGGGCTACAGTCCATCTGGTTGCAAAGAGTCGGACATGACTGAGTGACTTTCACTTTCCAAAACAAATGAGAATGTGGTGGTGGTGGTGGGATTACCTTATTTTCAAAACCAATACATTCTGTGTAAATACCCCAGGTTACCTCTTTGAACATAATTTCTCTTGCATGTGACCTGAATTGTATTCAGCTGACCCGGTGCCTACTTGGGGTTCCAGTGGAACCAAGTGCAGCCTAGTTTCCTCCCAGAAGCCTTTCACTTTCACTGTACTTGTTCTGGTAGGGATCATTCTGCCAGATCAGCCCTTTCCCTTCACTCAACCTCTTTCATTTTGGGTGTTTGTCTATCTAGATTTAGTTTGGGCTGTGGAGGGAAGATCTAGTATTATCTCCATGTTGCATTGCTTCTGGAAGCATCTCAAATCTTGACTATGGCAAGGAAGAATTATGAAATAATTCAGTGCATGAGCACTATAGGACCTGGTCAGCTTTGCACTGAACAGAACTGCACGTCTATATTAGCTCTGCTTTTGCTTCTCAGTATCAAACATCCAGATATAACAGTGCTAGGCACTATTACTTACATCTCTCAAATGGATACAGAATCCAGAAGACCCAGTCCAGTTAATGACAGAAAAAGGCCACCCTTGGAATAACTACTGCATTATAATTATAATCTCTTACCTGTATATCCCAGGTGGCTCAGTAGGTAAAGAATCTGCCTGCAATGCAGGAGACTCAAGAGACTTGGGTTGGATCCCTGGGTTAGGAAGATCCCCTGGAGGAAGGGATGTCAATCCATTCCTGTATTCTTGCCTGGAGAATCCCATGGACAGAGGAGCCTAGCAAGCTACAGTTCATGGGGTCACAGAGTTGGACACCACTGAAGTGACTTAGCACACACCTGTGTATCTACCCACTGAATACAGCCTTGATCGTCCATATAGCTGGCTTGCAATGGTAGATCAAAAAATTGTGGCAGATGGTTGACAATTCCCAGATTACAGCCCTCAACAGTTCATATGATAGCTTTCCTTGGTTTCCTATCAGAGGCACACACTCAGCATGCCAGATGAGAAGTCCAGAGCCTGTAAGACTCTCAGCCCTAGGCAATCTACAGAGTCGGTGATTATTACAAAATGCTGCAATACACAAAGAATACAAAATGCTGCAATACACAAAGAACAAGCCTTGTTGGTCAGAATTTGACTGAGGTTGGCTTCAAAATTTTTCTAACATGGGGAAGAAGCAACTAGAGTGCAAATGTTCTGATAGAAAAAAAGCTGCTTTACTGCGTTTGAGTCTAAGGCAAAAGGGGAAGGGGGTGAGAAGAACAAGATGTTACCTGCTTTTATATGCACTCTATTATTATTTTTCCTTTGCATGGCTCTTATTATACTGATCGGTTCTAATGGTCAGTGTTCAAATAATAGTTAAAATGAAGTTTTTAATTACCCTGCCTAAGGTCCTTCCTTAACACACACATGCTGGTTCCTACCCATCCTTCAAGGCTGTCGTCCTTCATGAAGCCTTTTTTGTTCTACATCTAAAAAAGCTCTGCCCATTCAAGCACTTGTCATGACCACTGATTTGCTATTATCAGACATTCTCATATCTCCTTAGGTGACTTTGTCTTATCGTCCTCAACCACAAGCTCTTTGAGGGATGGGGTATTGTTCACACTGCCTTGCGCATACTAAAAGCTCTAGAAGGATCTGCTTATCTAAACTGGCTTTCTTGAGACTGCTCAAGTACTTATCCTTCGGCAGGTGCTTTTATGTTTCAGGGAAACAGAGACAAAAAATCAGAAGAGACTCTACCCTTAAGGGGCTTACCTTCTTAGTAAAAAAGTGGAAGAGAGGAAACTTTTTGGGTCTCTGTACAAAGCTGCAGCAGGAGACTGTAGGAAATAGTATATAAGAGCTGAAAACACGTTGGACTCTGAATTAGGATGCTTTGATTTCATTTCTAATTTGATGTGTATCTTGAGTGCATTTCTTAACCATTTGTCATCCATTTCCTTATATGGCATAGAGTACATGTCATATTAACATCAAGAAATGTACTCTTTCTTAATAGGGTACATTTGTCATCTATTTCCCTATACGTCATACAGGGATCATATGATTACTGGGGGAATTGATTGAATCGGAAAACAGATGCAAAGCGTGTTGCAGGGAACTTCCTCAACCTGATAAAACACATCTATGAAAAACCCATAGCTAAAAGAACACCTAAAGGTGAACGTTTCAAAGCTCTTACAGGCCACTTCCCAGGACAGGGGAATAGTCCTGTGATAGAAACCCATTCCCCACCCCTAATCGTCTTTTACTCTACTCCTCTCCCTGTGTTTTGATAGCTGAAGTAGTGTACTGTTAGTAGAAGACCGAAGGTAGCCCACCAGTTTGTGTATGAGAAGCCTGAAATATGTATCTCATTATTAAGATTTTCAAGAGTTAGGAAATTCCTAAGATTTCAATACATTGCTCAGGTTCTGCATTACAGATAGACTAGTATTTATAATCAAAGGCTTGGGTTTGTATTATGCTGACCTATTTAGTTTCTTAATTAACCAGTGAGTCATCTCTAGTTCTATGATATGTTGGTCACGGTTCCAAGGCTCTTTCTACCACTGCTGCTTTTTGTTTCATTTTTAAAAAGATGTTTCAGTTCAGTTCAGTTGCTTAGTTGTGTCTGACTCTTTGCGACCCCATGGATTGCAGCCTGCCAGGCCTCCCTGTCTATCACCAACTCCCGGAGTTTGCTCAAACTCATGTCCATAGCAGATCAGTGATGCCATCCAACCATGCCATCCTCTGTCGTCTCCTTCTCCTCCTGCCCTCAATCTTTCCCAGCATCAGGGTCTTTTCCAATGAGTCAGTTCTTTGCATCAGATGGCAAATTATTGGAGTTTCAGCTTCAGAACCAGTTGTTCCAATGAATATTCAGGACTGATTTCCTGTAGGATTGACTGGTTGCATCTCCTTGCAGTCCAAGGGACTCTCAAGAGCCTTCTCCAACACCACAGTTCTAAAGCATCAATTCTCCCGTGCTCAGCTTTCTTTATAGTTCAACTCTCACATCCATATATGACTACTGGAAAAACCATAGCTTTGACTAAATGGACCTTTGATGGCAAAGTAATGTCTCTGTTTTTTAATATGCTGTGTAGGTTGGTCATAGCTTTTTCTTCCAAGGAGCAAGCATCTTTTAATTTCACATCTGCAGTGATTTTGGAGCCCAAGAAAATAAAGTCTGTCTCTGTTTCCATTGTTTCCCCATCTATTTGCCATGAAGTGATGGGACCAGATGCCATGATCTTAGTTTTCTGAATGTTGAGTTTTAAGCCAACTTTTTCTGTCTCCTCTTTGACTTTCATCAAGAGGCTCTTTAGTTCTTCTTTGATTTGTGCCATAAAGGGTGGCACAACTGTATATCTGAGGTTATTGATAATTCTCTGGCAATCTTAATTCCAGATTGTGCTCTATCCAGTCTGGCATTTCACATGATGTACTCTGCATATAAGTTAAATAAGCAGGATGACAATATACAGCATTGACGTACTCCTTTCCTGATTTGGAACCAGTCTGTTGTTCCATGCCCAGTTCTAACTGTTGCTTCTTGACCTGCATACAAATTTCTCAGGAGGCAATTCAGGTGGTCTGGTATTCACATCCCTTGAAGAATTTCCCACAGTTTGTTGTGACCCACACAGTCAAAGTCTTTGGTATAATCAATAAAACGGAAGTATATGTTTTCCTGGAATTCTCTTGCTTTTTCAATGATCCAATAAACGTTGGCAGTTTCATTTATGGTTCCTCTGACTTTTCTAAATCCAGCATGAACATCTGGAAGTTCATAGTTCACGTGCTGTTGAAGCCTGGCTTGGAGAATTTTGATCATTACTTTGCTAGCATGTGAGAGGAGTGCAATTGTGCGGTACTTTGAACTTTCTTTGGCATTGCCTTTGTTTGGGATTGGAATGAAAACTGACCTTTTCCAGTCCTGTGGCCACTGCTGAGTTTTCCAAATTTGCTGGCAGATTGAGTGAAGCATTTTCATAGCATCATCTTTTAGGATTTGAAATAGCTCAACTGGAATTCCATTACCTCCACTAGCTTTGTTCATAGTGATGCTTCCTAAGGCCCACTTGACTTTGTACTCCAAGATGTCTGGCTGTAAGTGAGTGATCACACCATCGTGGTTATCTGGATCATGAAGATCTTTTTTGTATAGTTCTTCTGTGTATTCTTGGCACCTCTCCTTAGTATCTTCTGCTTCTGCTTCTCCTTTGCCTTTAGCTTCTCTTCTTTTCTCAGCTAGTTGTGAGGCCTCCTCAGAGGACCATTTTGCCTTTTTGCATTTCTTTTTCTTGGGGATGGTCTTGCCCATGGCCTCCTGTACAATGTCACAAACCTCTGTCTGTAGTTCTTCAGGCACTCTGTCTATCAGATCTAATCCCTTGAATCTGTCTGTCACATAATTGTAAGGGATTTGATTTAGATCATACCTGAATGGTGTAGTACATTTCCCTAGAAATTTCCCTAAGAAGATACTTACAGTATTTATATATGCAGTCAATTCATATAAATATGGTAACAATAACAATAACACCTATGGACATGGTGCCATTGGTGCACTGGTTACTCAGAAAATCTGCATGGAATTGCTCACTTTCTCTATGGCTTATCATTGTCGTGATAAATTATACTACTAATGGTG
This sequence comes from Bubalus bubalis, assembly GCF_019923935.1. NCBI lineage: Eukaryota > Metazoa > Chordata > Mammalia > Artiodactyla > Bovidae > Bubalus > Bubalus bubalis. Next base: position 126,265,375 of record NC_059181.1, on the reverse strand, counting down.
ACTTTATTCACATTTCACAAGCTGTTCAAAGACTATCAAAACAGTAGTTTCCAGGGAAACCTGGAGTCAAGCTTAATTGCAGAAATAATCAGTATAGCAGAAATGTATTCTTTGCTATGAATTCATCTGTAGAGGCCAAATCACTTCATGAAATCTTTATTTTTTTAATTTATTTATTTTAGTTGGAGGCTAATTATTTTACAATATTGTAGTGGGTTTTGCCGTACATTGATATGAATCAGCCATGGGTTTACATGTGTTCCCCACCCTGAACCCTCCTCCCACCTCCCTGCCCATCCCATCCATCTGGGTCATCCCAGTGCACCAGCCATGAAATCTTTAAACTATATAAACAGTAATACCTAACATACACAGTGTTTCAAGGCATACTTAGCTGGCTTTCTCTAGTCTAACCCACCTTGTTCTCTCTCTATATATATCTTTCTGCCCTCAGTTTGGAAGCTGGTGAAAAAAACCTAGGGAAATTGTGCCACGACCTGGAGGGCTGTGGCCACAGGACACAAAATTATCTTTACCTTTTCCTTTTGTCTCCTTGGCCATCAATGAATCATGTTCAGTCTTTGCACACAGTATCTCTTGCACTTGTCCTTTCTTCTCCATTCTTGTTCACATCTATGGGCTTATGGACTCATAATTAGATTACTACAATAACTATCTAACTGGCTTCCATATATCCATCTCTCTTGGACTCAAAAGCATCTGGCCGCAATATAAAAGATTACATTCATAAAACTAATGTTTAGTCAAGTAATATCTCCATTCAAAAACCTTGACTGGTTTCCTTCTGTTTATTGAGTAAAGTCCAAATGCTATTATCCTGGTATTAAAGGCCTTCCAAAATCCAGGTGTGAATTTTCTTTCTAGATTCAGAATCCATTACTCCCTTGAACAAAACTGGCCTCTTCACCATCCCCTGAACTTATAGAAATTATTTCTGCACCTTTGCTTGTGACGGTCTTCCTGCCTAGAATAGCTTCTCATCTTTGAAAGCCTGTTCAAGGCTTTCTTTTCCCCATGAAGTCATCCCTGAACATTAAAACTCACAGCAGCTTCTTATCCCTTGAATACGATATGAGTTATGGACAGCATCATTCATTTGGCAGTCCTCAGAGACAACTTATCTTGTCTTATACTGTTAATTCTTGTGTTATTTATTTTTGTGTCTATCTTGCCTCCTCAACTAGACTGCAACTTCCTTGAGGGCAGGGGTCATTTGTTATATGTTTTAAAATGACCCACGGGGCACAATGCCATGCTGGGGGATAAGATAAGGACTGGTCACTGATAAGATTACTCAAGTTTCCCTAAGATGCCTCAGTCTCAGAAGGCAGCACTCTCTCTGGGTGATGATTTTTTACACATATGTGCCAAATAGAATAGTTTTAAAGGCGAAACTAACTTCACATTACTCCAAGATATTAAGGAATTACAGACTGCTTCTGGAATTTCTGAATCCCTTATTAAAATACAAAATTAACCTTTCATAAGTAATTTAATATTTTCCTGAAAGCTTAAAAATGACATGTAAAGAAAAATGGCCAAGCCAGGTGCATAATAAGCTCTAAGATTTATTTACTCACAGAGTATTTAAAAAGCCAAAGCTCCACGCAATCCACTTATATTTCAGTGTCTGTTTTTTCCTTTTTTGTCTATAAAATAGGATAAACTACATATGAAAAATAAATCTAGGACTTAATGTTTACATGAAAGGCAGCCAAAATTTTATGGATAGTTTAAGGTAAAAATGTCCTTCACATCTTCGTTTCTCCTGAATTATTTAGTTAATCTGAGGTTTCTTCATAGTTAGAGATGTAATCCTTAGCCAGCAGCTGCTAAATACGTGGTGGTTATGGATACTGACCCAAGAAATGCTGTGATCATCAAGTTCTATCAAAATCCTTATTAACCTTGTAAACTGAAGAAAATCATCATTACAAAATCCCTACCCTCAGACTCTGCTGCTAAACTTAGAAGTAACTGCAAATCTCAGAGATGTTTGTTTAGCTTTATGGACAGCCTCAGCTGATGAAGCTTAGGCAACAAAGACTGCTTGCTAGGCAAACACAGGCCACAAAGGAATCCCTCGCCTCCTATGTTAGAGAGACCACTGACTGGAATACCTAGCATCATTGGATCAAAACTCGAAGGATTGGTAAGCCTGGTATTTATATATATATATATATTTTTTTTTTTTCTTTGTGGAATTTTCCTTGTTTACATAATGCTTTTGTTTCCTTTAGCTCAGTCTAGACCATTGGTAGGCAAGGTTTCAAATTATCTCCTCAGTTGGAAGTATCCATGTTTCGTGAAAAATTTATCAGTTTTTTTCTCCAAGGACTAGTATAATAATGAATTTAGCTTCCTGTCAAGAAAAATGCTAAGTTCAAAGTATTATTTCCTTCACTTCTAATTACAAAGAAGTTTTGCCTTTTATTGAATGCCATTATACCATTCTACACAGTGCCATTAATATTTTAAGTAACAATTAAGCAAATCAAATTAAGGTTTCGAGCTCTACTTCTCAGTATATTGATTTACCTTAAAAAGTACAAACTAAGCACAGTGGTGCAATTTTCCAGGCACTTTCAAGTTGCTTAAATATTTACAAATATGTAAGCACCCTGTATGAAAGCATGCAAGTTTTAGTGTCAGGAGGAAACACTCTGTGTATAACAAATCTTTAAATTTTTAACTTTTGCACAGCTCCCAATATTCCTGAGAAAGTTCAGTCTTGTTGTCACTTGACATCTGCATGTCCTCATATTTCAGCAGTGTATCTTGGGGAATCATAACTTCGGTCACTCGATGTACCACTAATTGCACAAAATACATGTAATGTGTTGCTCATCCAGGGAGGATGCACTGGGTCTTCTTGTATTATCTAAAACGAAAGAAATGGCATGTTTATCATGAAGCAAAATCAGATCAGATCAGATCAGTCGCTCAGTCGTGTCCGACTCTTTGCGACCCCATGAATCACAGCACGCCAGGCCTCCCTGTCCATCACCAACTCCCGGAGTTCACTCAGACTCACGTCCATTGAGTCAGTGATGCCATCCAGCCATCTCATCCTCTGTCGTCCCCTTCTCCTCCTGCCCCCAATCCCTCTCAGCATCAGAGTCTTTACCAGTGAGTCAACTCTTCGCATGAGTTGACCAGAGTACTGGAGTTTCAGCTTTAGCACCATTCTTTCCAAAGAAATCCCAGGGCTGATCTCCTTCAGAATGGACTGGTTAGATCTCCTTGCAGTCCAAGGGACTCTCAAGAGTCTTCTCCAACACCACAGTTCAAAAGCATCAATTCTTCGGTGCTCAGCCTTCTTCACAGTCCAACTCTCACATCCATACATGACCACAGGAAAAACCATAGCCTTCATTAGCCGGACCTTTGTTGGCAAAGTAATGTTTCTGCTTTTGAATAGGCTATCTAGGTTGGTCATAACTTTCCTTCCAACGAGGAAGCGTCTTTTAATTTCATGGCTGCAGTCACCATCTGTAGTGATTTTGGAGCCCAGAAAAATAAAGTCTGACACTGTTTCCACTATTTCCCCATCTATTTCCCATGAAGTGGTGGGACCGGATGTCATGATCTTCGTTTTCTGAATGTTGAGCTTTAAGCCAACTTTCTCACTCTCCACTTTCACTTTCATCAAGAGGCTTTTTAGTTCCTCTTCACTTTCTGCCATAAGGGTGGTGTCATCTGCATATCTGAGGTTATTGATATTTCTCCCGGCAATCTTGATTCCAGCTTGTGTTTCTTCCAGTCCAGCGTTTCTCATGATGTACTCTGCATATAAGTTAAATAAACAGGGTGACAATATACAGCCTGGAAACGTGGGTGGCAGATCCAGTGTGACCTCAAGAAATAACTGAGACTCAGCCTTAAAATGAGAGATTTGGACTGTTAATAATTTGTTCTTTATTTCCCTTCTCTGTTATTTTTGTGTTTAAAAACAGGTTTTTTCATACTTTTTTGAAAATATCCAGTCATTTTTAGCCTAAATTATGATTGACTCAGTCTGTCCAAATACCTGTTGAGATGAGGTGTCTTGTCAAGCCAGATGATATCCAGGCAGGCTGGCTGTCTGGCTGGCGTCCCTTGTCAGGGGTTTATTGGTTTTATTCAGATGCTTGCCTCTCAGTACAAATCATCATTGCTAGGATTAAAACCTAGAAGAAGAAATTGAAAGCAGTTATCTTGCAGGGTTGTTGAAGGTGTAAAATGAGATAATGGATGTTAGAGAGCTTTGAATAAACACTATATAACTATGTGCTTTGCTTAGTCACTCAGTCGTGTCCGACTCTGTGACCCCATGGTTGTAGACTTCTAGGCTCCTCTGTCCCTGGGATTCTCCAGGCAAGAATACTGGAGTGGGTTGCCATTTCCTCCTCCAGGGAATCTTCCCACCTGAGAGACTGAACCCAGGTTTCCCACATTGCAGGAGGATTCTTTACCACCTGAGCTACCAGGGGAGCCCATATAACCATAATGTGAGGTAACAGTAGTGGGAGAAGTCAAAAGTGAAAAGTCTTGCTGGCTCTTTGTCTGAATTACACAGATTTTTTTTTCTTTTCTTTCCCCTTCTCAAAGTAATTCAGTCAATTGCTTCAGGCCTCCAGGTTTACTATGGAAACCAGGCCTGTGCTTTTCAAAGAGTCTTATAAGGGAAAACTAAATTAGATAGTAATGAGAAATAGACTGCAGAATTTCTGTATGAAGTATTAAGTTTGTTCTGATTAAAATGCAACCCAAATTCATTTTTTATTATGCCAGTAAATAAGACATTTGGTCTCAAGGTTTGCATTGTTATTTCTTCCTCCTATTCAGACATTTCTTATTTATGTAACATACATCTCTTGTTAGTTGACATCTCTGTTATATGACAGGCACTATCCTAAGTGCTTTAGAAATATTAACTCACTTTTCTATTGTGGGACTGGAGGTAGAAAAGAGGACTGCACATGGGCACCAAGGATCTTTTTGAGATGATGGGAATGAATGGATTGCAATGACTGCACGACTCTAACTTTACTAAAAATAACTGAATGATAAATTTAAAATAGGTAAATTTTGTTGTATGTAAATTAAACCTCAGTCAACTTAAAAGCACAAATATTAACTCACCTTTAATCCTCATACTAGCTTTGTGATGTAGATACTATAATTTTTCCCATTTTAAAGTGAGAAAAGTGAAGCTCACAGGGAACTTAATGTCACATAGCTAGTCAGTAGCAGATCAGGAATTTAATCTTGGCTAGTTATCACAAGAGTCCTTGCTTCTAACCACCTCCCCATGCTTTTAAGTAGACTATGGGAGGAGCCAGAAAGATGGAGCACCATTCTGGGAGTCTGGCTATCAGTGTTCCCATTAAATCTGTTACAAATATGCATATGGTTTTGGGCTTCCCTGGTAGCTCAGACGGTAAAGTGTCTGCCTACAATGTGGGAGAGCCGGGTTTGATCCCTGGGTTGGGAAGATCCCCTGGAGAAGGAAATGGCAACCTACTCCAGTACTCTTGCCTGGAAAATCCCAAGGACCGAGGAGCCTGGTAGGCTACAGTCCATGGGGTCGCAAAGAGCCGGACACGACTGAGAGACTTCACTTCACTTGACTTCAAGGGAGGAGCCAGAAAGATGGAGCACCATTCTTGGATTCTGGCTATCAGTGTTACGATTAAATCTGTTACAAATAGTCGTATGGTTTTGGTTTTTTGTTGTTACTTATGGCCAATTTGTAACCTACTAATTGGTTTCTTAAAGGAAAGGAGAGCAGGGCTGAAGACATCATCCAATGCATTCTTTTTTAAACAGAAAGGGTCACAAACCAATAGATCAGATCAGATCAGATCAGTCGCTCAGTCGTGTCCGACTCTGCGACCCCATGAATCACAGCACGGCAGGCCTCCCTGTCCATCACCAACTCCCGGAGTTCACTCAGACTCACGTCCATCGAGTCAGTGATGCCATCCAGCCATCTCATCCTCTGTCATCCCCTTCTCCTCCTGCCCTCAATCTTTCCCAGCATCAGTCTTTTCCAATGAGTCAACTCTTCACATGAGGTGGCCAAAGTACTGGAGTTTCAGCTTTAGTATCATTCCTTCCAAAGAAATCCCAGGGCTGATCTCCTTCAGAATGGACTGGTTAGATCTCCTTGCAGTCCCAGGGACTCTCAAGAGTCTTCTCCAACACCACAGTTCAAAAGTATCAATTCTTCGGTGCTCAGCCTTCTTCACAGTCCAACTCTCACATCCATACATGACCACAGAAAAAACCATAGCCTTGACTAGACGGACTTTTGTTGGCAAAGTAATGTCTCTGCTTTTGAATATGCTATCTAGGTTGGTCATAACTTTCCTTCCAAGGAGTAAACATCTTTTAATTTCATGGCTGCAGTCACCATCTGCAGTGATTTTGGATCCCAGAAAAATAAAGTCTGACACTGTTTCCACTGTGTCCCCAACTATTTCCCATGAAGTGGTGGGACTGGATGCCATGATCTTCATTTTCTGAATGTTGAGCTTTAAGCCAACTTTTTCACTCTACACTTTCACTTTCATCAAGACGCTTTTTAGTTCCTCTTCACTTTCTGCCATAAGGGTGGTGTCATCTGCATATCTGAGGTTATTGATATTTCTCCCGGCAATCTTCATCTCTACAATTTCTAGTTTCTTTTATATCTTTAGTAAGTTTACAGAGTTGTGCAGTCAGTACGATCCAATCATTCCCATCATCTCAAAAAGATCCTTGGTGCCCATATGCAGTCAGTCCCCCTTTCCACCTCCAGTCTCACAATCAAAAAGTGAGTTAAAATTTCTAAAGCACTTAAGATAGTGCCTGTCATCTACCAAGAGATGTATGTTAAATAAATTAAGAAATATTTGAATAGAAGGAAGGAATAAGAGTGCACATTTTGAAATCAAATATCTTATTTACTGGCACAATAAAAAATGAATTTGAGTTGCACATTAATCAGAACAAATTTAATACTTCATAAAGAGATTCTGCAGCCTATTCCTAATTAGTATCTAAGGAACCTTTAAACAGTTTGTGTAGTCTTTCAATTGTGATACCTGTCATTATCTCTACTCATAGAGGGTTTAATTGTCTCCAGTGGCTAGACATACACTAAACATACATTTTAAAACAAATTGGATAATAGAATTTTAAAATAGAATTGATGTTTTCCTTAATTCTTACATTACTTTGTTTCTGTCAGAGAAATACAAAGGCTATAGGAGAAGGCAATGGCAACCCACTCCAGTACTCTTGCCTGGAAAATCCCATAGATGGAGGAGCCTGGTGGGCTGCAGTCCATGGGGTCGCTAAGAGTCGGACACGACTGAGCGACTTCACTTTCACTTTTCCCTTTCATGCATTAGAGAAGGAAATGGCAACCCACTCTAGTATTCTTGTCTGGAGAATCCCAGGGACAGAGGAGCTTGGTGGGCTGCCATCTATGTGGTCGCACAGAGTCGAAGAGGATTGAAGCGACTTAGCAGCAGCAGCAGCAAGCTTCTTATTGTTATTTTTCAAGCAGTGGTTTGATGAACAGGTATTGGTAAAGTCTGTTCTCTCATTTTAGGGGGAGCAGCATAAACTATTTGTCAAAAAAAGCTTTTTTATGTTTTCTAGAGTCAACTTTTAAACAATGATGGCCACAACCCATTAATGAAAAAGTATTTGATATTCATCTTGCTTTTCTTAAAAATGGGCAGTCTGAAGTGTCGCTGAAACATGTCTTTGCCTCACTGCGAGTGTTCATTAGTAAGGTAAGGAACAAATCTTTGTGGCTGCGAGTGGCCTTGCTTCTTGGTAAGAAAGATCAGGGGAACAGGATCTCCAAACCTCAGCTAATGAAGCCATTAAATCCTGACTTTGTAAACATTAATACAGAACAGCAAAATACAGAAAGCGGGCCTGACCATGAATTCCCTAAAATCAGCACATGCTTTTAATTTCATTTTGTTATTCCTTTTTTTTTTTTTTCCAGTAGGCTCCTTTGAGGAGTGTCATGATAAAGTTATCAACTGCCAATGTTTCTTCTCTTTGGTTTCTTTTTAAAGTATTATCATGCTGAAGATATATAAATTGTGAGTGCACTCATGTGTAATCACTTTCAAAGCAGAGACGAATTACAAAACCCCAGGGCTTTGTATGATATCTTGCAAGTGGTAGGCACTTAATACATGTTTAGATTAATGAATCCTTCCTTTCAGTGCTAATTGTATCTGTGGGCTCCAGATTTTCAGGCCATTTACGTCATGTAAACTAAAACTTTAGACTAGATTTTTAGGAACAAATATGACTCAGCAAAATATTTATTGCTGGTCTGTTAAGCATCAGAAATCTAGACGGAGTTAAAATTATGGAAAGGCACAGTCTAGACTTCCACTCTGGTATGTGTAACTCCAACAAGACAAATTCAGTTAACTGATTTGTGGAATAGGCTAGCTGAGCAACTTTTTTTTTTTTTTTTGTCATTATTTGCATGGCAACTTATTGTCCCAAATTGATAGAAAAGTAGATGATTTTGAAGGTTTATTTTTAAATTGCCATTCTTTACTGCAATTTTGTGAATAAAGAAATAAATGGAAAACTGAGTTCAGTGGAAGCGTATGACAAGAAACTAAGGGAACGAGATTCAGAAATAATTCATTTAATGAACAGTGACTGGATGGGTAATTCCTGGTGTCAGACTTTGTGTCAAGGATACAGTGTGAAGACTTATTGTCCAGTAGAGGAAAGGACACATTGATGCGCATCAGAAATACCATTAGGATAAAAGAAGCCTACAGAGAACTGAGGGTAAATGGAAGGACAGGAAACACTAATTGAGCAACATTTCTCTGCAGCACTCAAGTTAGGATTTAGTTTGGACTCAGCAGCTGAGATGAGACTGAAGAGGTCAGTGAGGACCAGAGGGTTGTATCCTCATGTTTTTCAGTTGGATTTCATCTTTTAGGTGTTGGGGAGCAGGAAAGCAACATAATTAGATTTGTACTAAGAAAATTGTTGCAGGTATGGGAAAATCTCTTTGAATATAGTACAGAAGCATAATCTCTGCTCTCATGCAGATTTCAGTGGGTGGAAGGGGGGGAGAAAATAAATTAGTAAATAAAATGGTAATCAGAACAAGTTCTTAGAAAAAACCAAGGGGTGAAATAGAGGATAATGATTTGTGGGGGTTACTTTTGATGGGTCTGTCACTTATTTTTATATTTTAACTTTTTAAATTAAGACTTTATGTTTTGAAACCAATTTTAAATTCACAGCAAAATACAATGGGAAATAAAGAAATTTCCTATATATCCCCACCCCCGCAAACATACATACAGTCTCCCTGATTATCAACATCTGCCACCCGAGTGCTGCATTTATTACAACTGATGAATTTACATTAACACATAATAATCTTCCTCATGGGCTCCCCTGGTGGGTCAGTGGTAAAAAGAACTTGGCTGATAATACAGGAGAGTCAGGTTCAATCCCTGTGCTGGGAAGATCACCTACAGAAGGAAATGGCAACCTGCTCCAGTATTTTTGCCTTGGAAATCCCATGAACAGAGGAGCCTGGCAGGCTAAAGTCCATGTGATCTCGAAAGAGTCAGACATGACTTAGCAACTAAACAACAACAGTGTTGCAAGGTGCACAGTGCACATTAAGGCTCATTCTCGGTGCACATCCCATGGGTTTGGAAAAATGGCATGTACCCATCTTAGTATCAAACAAAGTATTTTAACTGCCCTAAAAGTCTCCACCAATTCACCACTCCCCTCCCCACCACACCCTGGTAATCAACAGTCTTTTTACTGTCTCCCCAGTCTTGCTTTTCCAGAATGTCATGTAGTTGGAATCTGGGTTTGTCACTTCTAAAATGAGACCTGAAACATGAAAAGGGGCCAGCCGTTTGAAAAGCTCAAGGAAGAACATTCTAGGGAGAAGGGATAGAGCTTGAAATTCTGGGAACTGAAAGTTCAGTTTAGCTGGAACAGAGTGAATTAGGGAGCTCATCAGCATACCAGTGCCAGTTGGAGCCCTGGGAGTGGTTTAAGTTCCGCTGGAAGAGCAAGAACAACAACAAAAAGTTAAGAGCAGTATGTTGGAGAAAAGCAACATAGAAGGGGTTGGAAGAGGAGTCTATGGAGGAGATGAAAGGGAGCAGTCACAGAAATAGGAAGAAAGGCAAGAAAGAAGCCAAAGGAGAAGAGAGTATCAGCATTATTATGCAACACAGAGTGGCTTATTAAGATAAGGTGGAAAGGGAGTCCATTGGAATTGGCATTACAAGGTCATTGATAATTTTGGTCATTGCCCACTCAGAGAAGTGATCGATAGAAGACTTCCTACAGCAGATTAACTACTCTACCGCTGTTCCTTCCCTTCCTGTATTTTCATACAGGAGTATCTTGCCCAACAAGCTTTATTTGATCTGTTGAAACCATTGATGAGATTTTCTCATGCCAGCTAGAAAACATTTATTAAATGTTCATTAATAGATGAAGACGCATAAACAGTAAGAAGCATTGTCCTTAGTGTTAAGGTGATAAAAAGAAGATAGATTCCTATAATATGGGCTTAAATTCAATATTTCTGAGAAATAATATTGAAATTAGGCCCTAGCCTTACGTTGATTCCTATAATATGGGTTTAAATCCAATATTCCTGAGAATGATTTTAAAATAATCTATCTTCACACTCCCTGAAAAAAATCCACTGTGTACCCTGGAGCAGCTAAGTACTCACTTGCCGAGACATGTCAGCATGGAAGTTTGCAATAAGCCTATGTTCTATGTACAGCTTATATTCCACAAAGCAGACTAAATACATTCCAAAAGTAGCAGTCCCTTGCCTGTTTTGAGGATTAGATAGTCACTTGTGTACTTTTTCTATGCGAACCTGTATTTTGCTCAGCACTTTTTATGAGTAGAGGATGCACGTGTTTATGTTTGTGTGTGTACACTTCATCTATACTCCATTTTGTTAAAAGATCAACTTTATTTGCTGAATAGATATAATTTTCCCAGCATTTGGAAGTTTATAATATAAGGAACTGTTTAAATATAAAGCAAAAGAGTAAGTAATGCAGATTGGCCTTCCCATTTTTATGGCCCAAATTGAGACCATCCTCATGAAATGAGTCATCATTTCAGTCCTTCATTAATACATGCTGGTCTTTATGTTTTTATCTAGCTTGGGTTCTCCAGAGGGGTGCCCTAATCTTATGTTGATTGTGTATCCTCAATGCACCCAGCTTAGTTTTAGGGAGAATACTGTAGGTACTTGATAGTTGATTGATTTCTGTTTCATGGTTTTTCAGATAATTCTTTATGTTTTTCCTATTGTTTAGTTTCCCTCAGCCTTTTTCAAAGGAAGGGTAAACATGTGTGCTGCGTTTTGCTACGAGGTTTTAAAGTGCTGCACGTCAAAGATTGGCTCAACCAGGAATGAAGCCTCTGCGCTTTTGTGTCTTCTGATGAGAAACAACTTTGAATACACCAAAAGGAAAACCTTTTTAAGGACACATCTGCAGGTCAGTGAAAACCGAAGCTTCTCTTTCTTCTGTTCAATCTTTAGCCTCTCTACAGTAAGATCTAGAACTCCCCAGTCTAATACAAAGCTATTAGCCACAGGGGGCCATCTGGTACTTGAAATGTGGCTAGTCTCAATTCAGGACATATTGACTTTTGAACATTTAGTGCAAAGAAGTAAAATAGCTCAATTGCTTTATATTGACTATATGTTGAAATGATATTTTGGATATATTGGTTTAAGTAAAATGAATCAAAATTCCCTTGTGTCATTTTACTTTTTAATGTGGCTGCTAGACAATTCAATATTACACATGTGACTCATATCCTATTTCTACTGGACAACACAGCTTGAGAACAGAGATATTAAGAGCATAGTTTTCAGATCCCACAAGTATCACATGCTGTGTGACCTTAGCAAGGACTTCTTTAGTCTCTCAGTACCTCAGATGCTTCATAAGTAATACAGTGGTAAATATCCATACCTACCTCATATGGTTATGGTGAGTATTAAAGAGATGATTAAGTAACAAATGAAGTTACTTGTGTTTTATCATGTTCCGGCATGCCCAGTTAGTTAAGAAATGAGTGAAGTCTCAAAGTTTAGTGAAAAACATGGACTTTGGAAACATACCTACCTGGACTTAAATCATAGCTTAGCTACTTACTTAATATGTGACTCTAAGGAAGTTACTCCGGAGAAGGCAATGGCACCCCACTCCAGTACTCTTGCCTGGAAAATCCCATGGATGGAGGAACCTGGTGGGCTGCAGTCCATGGGGCTGCTAAGAGTCAGACATGACTGAGCGACTTTACTTTCACTTTTCACTTTCATGCATTGCAGAAGAAAATGGCAGCCCACTCTAGTGTTCTTGCCTGGAGAGTCCCAGGGACGGGGGAGCCTGGTGGGCTGCCGTCTATGGAGTTGCACAGAGTTGGACACGACTGAAGCGACTTAGCAGCAGCAGCAGTGGCAGGGAAGTTACTCAGTTTGTCTTAACTATTTGCCTCATTTGTAAAATGAGGCCAAGTATGTTTTAGCTTGTGGGGTTTATAAAGAGGGTTAAAAATAAAGTGTGTGTAGTGCCAGGCACAAAATGCCTAGCTCAGAATAGATACTTAGTATATGGCAGTTGTTATTCAACATCTCCATAATTTTTGCTTATGTGATGAAACAGGTGTGAACTGAAACACAGTTGGGAGTTCTTGGCTCAGTTGCCCTCTTTGTAATATGGGAAATGCTTGGTCATATTTCTATCTTTCCTGCCACGGTCAGTCCCATTGCATTTGTTTGTTGGAGACTGGGTTATAAATAAAGAAACGGACATAAGTAGCTTTTTAGAAACGTCATGAGAGATGTGAAACTCTGATAGAAGTATATGCTTTCTGTAAAATGTTGTATCTAGTTATTTTTGGATACTAGGTCTAGCATTATATGTTAGGGTGTCTAATACTTGCTTTCATAGAGATGTCACCTGAATACCACCTTCTTCCAAAGCATTTCTGCAAATAGTGTGCTGATATTTTTGAATTTCCCTATTAGGGTCCATTCTTCTGTGTTAAAACATCAATTTGTCTCAAGTCCTATATTCAAATAGAAATGAATTAATAAATTGCAGACTCTGGTTCTATGTGCTAAATAAACTGATTAACTTGTAGTATTATGATTATGATCTTTTAAATCCTCACAATGCTCTATAATATAGGTATTGTTATTATCCCTATATTGCCTTTAAGGAAAGTGAGGCACAGGGGGCTAATTCATTTTCTCAAAGGCATTCAGTGCGTAATTGATAAAGTCAAAGTGTGAATCTAGGTCAGTTGGACTCAAGAGCCTACACCCAACTCCTACAGTATCTTGCTTATCAGGGCCAGGGGTAAAGCTTCTGGCCACTAACATCTTAGCCTGAATCATATAAGCATTCATTAAAGGGAGCCTGAGAGATTTAAGAGTACCATGCATACATGTTCAGTTGCTTCAGTCGTGTCTGACTCTTTGCGACCCTATGAACTATAGATCACCAGGCTCCTCTCTTAATGGGATTCTCCAGCCAAAAATACTGGAGTGGCTTGCCATGCCTTCTTCCAGGGCATCTTCCTGACCCTGGGATCAAACCGACATCTCCTGCACTGCAGGCAGATTCTTTACAGCTGAGCCATCATTGAGGCCTAGAAGCACCATTACATGGCATTATACTGTTATCATTATGTAATGTATAGGCTATAACATGTACTACTGTGTATAAACTATTTAGATAGGGCCTAGTCAGAAACAAAGGAGAGAGCTGAGGCACTGGAGTTGGAAGTCCAGCACACTGAGATAGACTAGTGAAAAGAAATAAGAAACCATCAAAGAAATGTCATTTATTCCCAACTTTGCCAAAACTATTAACTAGCAAACATACTGAAGGTAGATACCTGTATCTACCATTGTATCAGTTGACTAATTTTGAAAACGGTTTTAGGTCTAGCTGTGCTATGAGGTTGGAAGATTTTTCACATCAAACCAAGAGAACTCTGAAGAAAATTTGAAACTAGGAACCTCCTTTGATCTATAATTCTGGTTTTGTGCCAATACCATGCTGTCTTGATTACTGTAGGTTTGTAGTATAGTCAGAAGTAAGCAAGGTTGATTCCTCTAGCTCCATTTTTCTTTCTCAAGGTTGCTTTGGCTATTCGGGGTCTTTTGTGTTTCCGTACATATAGTAAAATTTTTTGTACTAGTTCTGTGAAAAATGCCATTGGTAATTTGATAGGGATTGCATTCCATCTGTAGATTGCTTTGGGTAGTATGGGTATGGTCATTTTCACAATATTGATTTTTTTTTCCAATCCATGAACATGGCATATCTCTCCATCTATTTGTGTTGTGTTTGATTTCTTTCATCAGTGTCTTATAGTTGTCTGCCTTTGAGTCTTTTGTCCCTTTAGGTAGGTTTATTCCTAGGTTTTTACTCTTGTTGTTGAAGTAGTGAAGGAGTTGTTCCTTAATTTCTCTCTGATTTTTCATTGTTAGTGTACAGGAATGCAAGGGATTTCTCTGTATTAAGTTTGTTTGTATCTTGTAGCTTTACTGAACTTGATATTTCTTTTTTATGATATGACTTTGTCTTTAGCTTAAAAATTTTTTTTTGTTTATGTTTACCTGTGCTGGATTCTTCATTGCTGTGTAGCCCTTTCTCTATTTGCAATGAGTAGGGGCTGCTCGTCATTGCTGTGTGCCAGCTTCTCATTGCAGTGGCTTCTCGTGTTGCAGAGCATGGACTCTAGGACACGCAGGCTTCAGTAGCCGTGGCATGTGGGCTCAGTAGTTATAGCTCACGGGCTCCAGAGTGCAGACTCACTAGTTGTGGCGCGGTGCTCTGTGGCATGTGGATCTTCCCGAACCAGGAATCGAACCCATGTCTCCAGCGTTGGCAGGCAGATTCTGAAGCCCCTACCATTGCAGTTTCAATAGAAGAATTTAAACCCCTCGAAAAAGAAGAAAGTAGCTTTTCTTGGAACTCTAATATCTTTAAAAGAAGCATTTTGTATGAATGCCTATGGGTTTGTACATTGAAGAAAACAAGCAACATGTGTTCAAAAGACATTTGAAAGATGGTGTTTTCTTCTTTCCACAGATAATAATTGCTGTAAGCCAGCTGATAGCAGATGTAGCACTAAGTGGAGGATCGAGATTTCAGGAGTCTTTATTCATTATCAATAACTTTGCAAACAGTGACAGACCTATGAAGGTATGTTCTCACTGTAAGTGAAAAATTAGAACCATGTTCACTCTCAGCGGAGTTTCACTTCTCAAGGTAAACTGTGCATTGGATTCACAACTTTTATATAGTATCAAGTGTACAGAATGTGAGCTTCAGAGCTCAAGGCTTTGTCTAGTCCATCCCTGTACCTCTAGCTCCTAGAACACTGCCAGGTACACAGTAAATATTCAGTATTAGTTGAATGGATGGATGAATGACTATACTGTATACTTAATTATGATAGGATTTGAATTTTTTCTGGGGTTGAGTTTTAAACTCACTCAACAAAGAAATGGGTTTTTTTCAACCGTTGTTACCATTTATAAGATAGGTTAATTAAACACTGAGTTGGAAATTTCACAAAACATCGCTTTCTAGAGTTGCTGATAGCTGCTGAATCCTTTGTCAGCAGATGAGAAATGGCACAGAAGGGATTCATTACTACATGATATTCTGAGATGAAAGAATTATCTGTTAACTGGGGCTTGCCAGAGATACTCATTGGCAAACCCATGTCCAAGGCTATCGTTCTTAAGTAGCCGTTGGCTGAGGTCAAACCCATGACCCTGACCACCACTCCTCAGACCTACCTATATATTTAAAACCTAAAACGTTGTAAAAGTTTATTTGTTGTTCTGTTGTATGGAGAGTAGGTTCTGTTCTTCAGTGATGTACATGTAGAAGGGAAGAAGACTCCTTTGCCAATAGAGAATGTTTCCTCCCAGAGGAATTGTCCCTGTTCTTGGGAAAGGTCATCTTCCAGCATAATTTGACAATTTGTGTAAAATCTGGAAAAAAAAAGTTTGCAGTCATAGCATACTTGATGTTGGGGACATGTCGAATCTTTGTACCAAAACATATTCCCATAGGAATGTTGCTTAGACTGAAAAAAAAAAAACAAAAAACACTGAATAGTGCCAGCCAGTCTCAGGCTGGGAAAATAGAACTTTTCAGCCAGTTCTACTGGTTCTTTAGGAAATCAGTATATGCTCCAACTAATCCCATGAGCACAGAAATAGCTTATGTCCTTTAGCATCTTTTACTCATACCCTAAGAGTATTTTCCATTTTTTACCATCCTTAATTCCATGTTATATAAAAGTTAGACTGCCAGCCTTTTCAAAGTAAATGGGGTTTGTTTTAGCCCTCGGTGATAGGAAGTCTTTTTCATGACTCATTTGTGAAATGACAGTTTTATTCTGGTAGGGCAATCATTACCAATAAACTCTATTACAACAAAGGTATAGCTTTCTCCCAGTAAATGAAACCTCTATTAATGTATATGAAGAGACTTTGTACACACACACACACACACACACACACACACACACACCAATAACAATTTTTAAAAGTCATCTTTAAAGAAGACTCTTTTGAAAATTATTTTTTCCACCTTTGGTGATATTCACATAGAAAATCTCCCTAAGGCCTGTACCTGTCCCTACTCCTCTTCTCAGAACCCGACATATAATTGTGATTACTCCAGTGGGGTGAATAGGAACCTCTAACTTCCTATTTTTGAAGACAAAAGCAACCTTTAAGAGAAAGTAATGATGTATTTAACTTCTTCAGAGTGTTCTGTGATTCATAAACTCTTATTTCCATAATTGGAAATTGGTTTTCATGTTAATGCATATGGAAGTGGGTCGATGGAAGAGTGACTAAGGTCATGAGCTCTGTAGCCTACCTGTGTGGATGTCAGTCCTGTCTCTACCACTTACCAACTTCACGACTTTGGCCAGACTACTTAACTGCTATGTATCTCAGTTTTCCCATTGGTAAAATGAATTATGATAGTCTTAATTCATAATGTTGTTATAAAGTTTAAACATGTAAAGTGTCCAGGCCTCTGCTTGGTACATAGTAAGATACCAATTTTTAGTTACTATTGTAACTAAAATTACACAGCAAAAGTGAATATGGATTACCTTAATTGACATTGAATTGACAGCAGAGGAGGTGGGGTTCAAAACCAGATAGTCTGGCTCCAGAGTCTGTACTTTTATGTGTTAGGAATATACTACCATCAAACTCATTGCTTTTGAAGCCTGAGATAATAGAATATTGTTTAAAGAATTAATTTAAAACTCTTTAGGCATGCCCACATGCCAAGAACCAAGAACCTAATACCAAGATTCCTCACAAGGGGTAAAAGTTCTATGTTATTCCCAGGATGGGCTGCTTAGGCTTAGAGCACACAGATAACATTGAAAAACATGTCTTTTTTGTTTGTTTTGATATTAGGCAACTGCTTTTCCCTCAGAAGTCAAAGACTTGACCAAGGGAATCCATACTGTTCTTATGGCCATGGCTCAAATGAAGGAGCATGAGAAGGACCCCGAAATGCTAATTCATCTCCAGTATAGCTTAGCCAAGTCCTAGACAAGTACCCCAGAGCTCAGGAAAACCTGGCTTGATAGCATGGCCAAGATTCATATAAAAAATGGAGATTTTTCAGAGGTGACTACTTATGACTTTTTCCTAAACACAAGCCTTCCCAAACCCCTGGAGCACAATCTCACGGTTCCTTCTTTGTCTCCTTTTCCAGGCAGCAATGTGTTATGTCCACATAGCAGCTTTGGCTGCAGAGTTTCTTCATCAAAAAAGTAAGGTATTTCTGTTCGTCAAGTCAGGGAGAACTTCAGTTAGCCCAAGGAGTTTTATCTTTGTAACTTGCAGCTATGAATGGGATATGATTGAGCTCTGAAAATATGCTCACCTTTCATCTCACTCACTGTTGAACAGAAGTTGTTCTAAAAGAAAACTGGATTGTTCATTTGCCTTCTGCTTTCATTAAGAGTACAAGAATAAGTTAAATAGTACAGAGCCAGGCCTAATGCCCAATTTCCAAGACTGTCTCCCTGGAAGACTGCCACAGATTAAATTCTTCTCAGGGCTTATGGGAAGCTCTGGATAACATACATCACTTATTTTCCCCTGTCTGCCCCAACTTTACCAACAACTGTCCATGAATTATATCTCTACAGCCATTTTAGTATAACTGTATCTTGGTAATAAAAGGGAGTTGAGAGGACTTCCCTGCACTCCCAGTGCAGGGCTCATGTTCTGTCCCTGGTCAGGAAATCAGATCCTGCATGCCACAACTAAAGGTCTCACCTGCTACAACTAAGACCCAGTGCAGACAAAGAAAGAAAGAAATATATTTTTTAAAATGCTAAAAAGGCAAAAAAGGGAGTTCACACATCAGCTAGATGGCCCTATAATATGTCGTTTGTTTGTATACCCATCTCAAGAACAATTTGGCATCCATACATGGAGGAAGTGCCTTTGTGGGAGCTGTAGGATGCAGCCCCACATACTAAGGGACCTGGGAGGAATTTTACCCACCCATGTATGAGGTAATGGGCAGACAGACCTGTGTTCCGTCTGTCGACCTTGCAGTGGCCTATGAGCTGGCTCCAGCACCTGTCAGCTGCGGTCTAGGATCCCCTGGAGAATACTTGCTTTAGATAATCACCCACAGACAAGAAAGCCTTGGGGGAAGTCCAGAAGTCCAGTGGAGAAGTTCCAGCATGCTATTGGAGCAAAAATTATACAAGTTTGAATGCACTGAAGAGGGTAAGAGGAATAGTTTGATTTATTCATGTCACCTTTTCCACAAGGTGGCACAGCTCAGTGCCAAGAGAGACTTTCTCACCCTTGATTTCTAATGCATGGAAAAGTGAGAGCATATGAAGGGGTGCTGTGTTTCCCAGCCGCACAGGATGCTCCCAAAGAGGCCCATTTCTCTCTTGCTCCATCCAGAGTACTGAGTTGTGAGCTGAATGACGGAGGCAGGAAGAGGCTGAGGGAGCAGCAGATAGGATTCTTAGAGGGCATTACACTCAAACAGACCCTACTAACCACATCATGGACTATGAAAAAGCCTGCCAACAGATCCCTAGAGATATTTAGCCTGTGGATCCCCCACTGGCCCACAGGCACCTCCTGTGCTCCATGTGCCTCAACCACACTCTCCTCCATCCTGTAGCTAGATGTATGTGCTTGTTGCTGAAGGCAGTGAGCGTCAGCTCTCACAGAGGGCTAGTGAGCTTGTGCAGAAAGCCAGCCAGAGTTTGTGGGCCTGGGAGAGACCACAAGTAGCACCACCACTGGGAAATCAAATGAGACACTGTTAGCACCTGGCCTTGTGTGTTACATGATGGAGAAAAGACGTATATGGTTATGAATTCTGTCATATATGCGAGCCAGAATTGCAGAGCAGGTATATCCATAGAAGGTCTGTGAAAGCCTCAGAATCCCTAGCAGGACAGATGGAAAGTATTTCTCACCCTCAGTCAGTAAAATTGGTTGAAGCTGGCTGCCATTTAAAATGTGAAGATAGTAATGCAAAATTTCAAGGAACATGAAAAATGAAGGAAATATGACACCTCCAAAGGATCATAATAATCTTATAGTAAGAAAGACATGGAGAGCTGCAATTTATCTAATAAAGAATTCAAAATAGCTTTTCTAAGGAAGCTCAATGAGCTACAATAAAACAGAAAATTTAGTAAAATCAGGAAAATAATACACAGATAAAATGAGGAATTAAACAGAGATGGAAATCTCATAAAAAGAACCAAACATTTTCTGGCACTTACGAATACAATGAATGAAATTAAAACTGAAATAGAGAGCATTAAAAACAGAATGGATCAAGGAGAAGAAATAATCTGCATTAAAATACTAGAGCTTTGAAATTATTGAGGCAGAGGAGAAGATAAGGATGAAGAGTGAAGAAAGCGTATATGATCTGTGGGATGCTATCAGCAGAAACCTTACAGGCTAGGAGAGGGTAGGATGATATTTTTCAAGTTCTGAAAGGAAAAAATAACTGCCAACCAAGGATACTTCATCCAGCAAATTTGTCCTTCAGAAATGGACAGATGAGTACTTTTCCAGGAAAACAAAAGCTGAGGGAGTCCATCACCACTAGACCTGTCTTCCAAGAAATGCTGAGAAAAGTTCTTCCTGTTGATGTGAAAGGATGCTAATTAGTACTATGGAAACATGAAATGGATCCATATGAATGGATGAAGAAGACAAGGCACATGTAGTCAATGGAAAGAAGGGAATCCTACCATTTGTGACAACACGGCTGGACCTTGAGGATATCATGCTAAGTGAAATAAATCTGAGAAAGAGAAAGACAAATACTGTACAATCTTACTTATATGTGAAATCTTAAGCCAAACTTGGAGCTGCAGAAAGTAGAATGGTGGTAGCCAGAGGGGTGCCACAAATAGGGCGATTTTGGTCAAAGGGTACAAATTTCCACCTACAGGATGAATATGTTCTGGATATCTAATATATATAGTGATTACAGTGAAGCAGATTTTGGTATATACTTGAACGTTGCTAAGAAAGTAGGTCTTGAATGTTTTTACTCTGTCCAAAATGGTAACTATGTGTGGTGATGAACTCTAGTGTGGTAATCACTTCACAATATATACATGTATCAAATCAACACATACACCTTAAATGTACACAGTGATCATAACAATTGTGTCTCATTAGAGCTGGGGCTGGCATAGGGCTGGCAGGGGGGCATCCACAAAAGGAGGCATGGTCTTAAAGGGCTCAGGATTCCACAAGTCTAATTCAGGAATCTGCCTGAACGCTTCTCTTTCCAAAATTAGTATTCTTGACTACTGTAACAACTACTTAAATAGTAAATCAGTTGAGTTAAGAGAACAGATACACATATATGTATGGCTGCGCCCTTTGCTGTCCACCTGAAACTGTCACAGCATCATTATCTGGCTCTACTCCAATACAAAATAAAAAGTTTTTAAAAACTGATTGACATTGGGCACTGCAAAGACATCTCCTACTGTCGATCATAATTGCCAAGCTATTGGGTTGGCCAAAAACTTCATTTTGGTTTCTTTTAACATCACATGGAAAACCCCAAAAGAACTTTTTGGCCAACTCAGTATTTCCTTGAAGGCAGTCAAATGAGTAACATTACTGGAAAATGAAACCATCTTGTGGAAGTCACATCACTCTGGTTTTGGCTATGAGAACACAACCATGTTTTATATTTTAATTCCAAAATTTCTGTAGTTAACCAGGTATTTTTCTTCACAAACAAAATGGCATAACTAAAATGATCATTTTATTTGCATATTAAATTAACCACCTTCTGTTTGGTACTGCTTTTCAACAATCATATGTTTGAAATTGACATGCTCTACTATTTTCTTTTTAGTACATATGTGGTTTTAAAGTGGAGAACAAGATTAAGTATCAAAAGAAGGCCTTGTTTGAGGCTTCTTTTCCCTACATCACTGGTATAACTGTGAAATTGCTATAAAAACAAATACTGAAATTGCACACCTGCAGTTAACAATAAACTAACAAATATGAAACCCCTAAACACAACTAATTAAGGTTTTAGGTATGTCTTTCAGATATATAAGGTTAATATTATCTCATCTTTTCAATTAGTAGAAATTTGAAATAAGAGTTTTATGTCTACTAAGTATAAACCTACACCCATTTGATACTGAAAATAGTTAACTATATTAAAGTATTTCCTTAGAATTTTTTCAGAGGGGCAAAGACCTTAAAACTAAGCAAAAATCAAGAATTATTTCTCTCCATTATCAGTTCTTAAGCTTTAGAATTTTAACTATAGGATTGGAGAGAATAGGAACTGAAATATATAAATTTGCTGTGAATTTTTTTGGACATTAGCTTGAGGCAGCCAGCCTGAACAGCAAACAATGTGACATGTTTCAAGAAGTGGAAACAGTGCTTTTAACCGATCGTTTAAATACTTATTTTACAAAACCTGCAAGGGTTGTTGTTTTGTTTGTTTGTTTGTTTCAGAATTTATCCTTTGTAGAAATCAAAGAGCCCTTCTCTGCACAGGAAAAGACGTTTTGCATTTTAACAAAAGTAATGTTAAATTTAGGAGAAGTTTACATGTTTATTTATAGGTACCATCCATTTTTAAGCCTGTAAAATTCTACTCACTTAAACTAGAAAATCTTATTCTGAAATTGTGGCAGTAGTAAAATCCTTAGAGTTTCCCTCCCTTCACTTCTTTCATTCCAATGATATGAAACACCTGATTTTGTTAATTTTGTGATTAAAGTATGATAGTCATGCCAAGCTAAACCACTAGTGTTAAAACACAAGTTAAAATCTTAATCTGTTAACCTGTCTTCCAGTCTGATAAATCCATAAGCTGGGTAAGACCTGGATATTCACAGAGTAAATAAAAGTACATTTGAGTGCAGGACTGAAAGAAAAATTTCCATTTACACTTAAGACAAAGTTATTTATCAAAAATAATAGAGCAATTGTAGAAGCCTTTGATTTCTGTCAAATATCCTTTTATGATTAAGACAAAATCTCTGACATATCAATTGCCAAAATTTTTCAGTTTTCTCAACGTTGTATGCCATTTCTCTTGAAGTCATCATAAAGCTTTCTTTTTCATCAGGATGGAATGAAACGCTACAGCTGACGCATTGGAGACAGATGTTCTCCTGTTCAGAGTTTTTAAGAAAAAAAAATTAGTTTGTCCCATTGGGTGGTCTCCTGAGTGAGCAAAGACTTGGTCCCCTGGCATCCCAAAGTGACCACAGAAGACCAGAGAGGGGCCGTTTCTAGATCCTGCTTTTCATGCTTCAGGCACTGAATGGAAAGGGAAAGTGGAGAGAGAGGTACAGTGCTCCCTGCCTCACCCCCACCCACAAACTTCTTTCAGCCAGAGCTCTTGCTCTTTGTACCAGAGATCTCAAGGATCTCACTTTCTTCCCTTTTTCTAAGTTACCTCTAAGCGGTGATACGAGGTGTTAGTTACTCCCAGTCCCAAAAATACATAATCAAAAAACAGATCTAAATTTCCTTACTTCTACTTTGTCTGCAAACCTCAACATGTTCT
Organism: Bubalus bubalis; assembly: GCF_019923935.1. Classification (NCBI taxonomy): domain Eukaryota; kingdom Metazoa; phylum Chordata; class Mammalia; order Artiodactyla; family Bovidae; genus Bubalus; species Bubalus bubalis. Next base: position 126,242,180 of record NC_059181.1, on the reverse strand, counting down.
AGGTGTCATTCTCTGGAGACTAGACTCCTGCACCTCTTCCTCTTCTCTTCCTGACACAGTGCACAGCTGTTTTCTCCCAGGGTAGACAAGAATCAAGTGTGCATTCTTCCACCACCACAGAGCATCCGAGATTCAGCAAAGCTTCAGGCCTGTAGAGCTCCTCCATCACCCCAGGAAAAGGAATTTCCTTTCCCATAGAGTCTGTTCTTGTCATGCCTTATAGGGTAATGTTGATCCCTTTCCCAAGTCTCTATACCCGGATCTGACAGCTTCCATTCTGTGTAGCTTTTCCTTTCCTCAGTTCCTTCCCAGTTACAGCCTTTTCCCTTTAGCCCTCCACTTGAGGCTTATCTCCTAATCCTCTTCTGACTAGCAGTCTTATTTTAGCAAGGGTAGCATTCCCACCCTCCAAACTCTCCTCCCCTTTGTCCACGGGACCATTTGTGCTCAAGGTAGTGGTCTAGTTGGACAGTTTGCATCTTGCTTGCCCTAGGATAACATCAGGAAAACAGAAGCTACAGCTCTGAAGGGCAGAATCAGGAATCCAGGTCACATACCAGAAAGATTTAAAACAGACCCTTTAAGACCATGTGACATAATGCTACATAGGGCTACAGAAGAGCCCTCACACAGATATACACTGGCCTAGATTTAGTCCCTTGTTTCATCTGAAACAAGACTAAACGAAACAAGACTAAAGGGAATCAAAGTTTTCCCCAAGCATTTTGAAAGTGAAGTCGCTCAGTCATGTCTGACTCTCTGCGACCCCATAAACTGTAGCCTACCAGGCTCCTCTGTCCATGGGATTTTCCAGGCAATAGTACTGGAGTGGATTGCCATTTCCTTCTCCAGGGGATCTTCCCAACCCAGGGCTCAAACCCAGGTCTCCTGCATGGTAGACAGACGCTTTACCATCTGAGCCACCAGGGAAGTCCCACAAAAAAAGCATTTTGAAGACCCACAAAAAAGAGTCCTCTTATCATTGGATAGTTTGGTGGGTGTTGATAACTTAAACAAACAGGGACATATATATTTATATATATGGATATGTATGTATGTGTATATATATGTGCTTCTCCAATTGGAGATGCATCATCAGGCATAGGAATCAAGATAATGCATTTAGCAAGAAGAGTGGACTCTAAAGCTGACAAAATCCTTAAGAGTAGTCTTTACACCAGATGATGTAGACCAGAGAGTCCAAAAGTAGCTCTTAACCTGTTGGTTTCTGACAGGAACCATAATTTACCCTCCCTCTACTTGAGATACACACCGAAAGACCCTTTCCTGAGATGCTTTGACCCCTTTTTATCCTCTCCTGAATCCCGGCCTTTTCTAGAAACCCTGGATGTGGGAATCATTTAAAATAATAATATCCTCAGAGTAGACAGAATTTTTCCCCCAGTCATGGATGCAGCTGCATGAGCCCTTCAGGGGGTTAACTGTTTTCTTTGTTAAGGACTACATTCTTTACCTGTTCTCAAGTTTTGGGGCCCTCTTCCTTAACTGCCTAACTAACCCTTCACTTTATGAATCAAGTGGGGTGTTTTCTCCTAAATTTCAAAAAGTTCTCACAATGCACTACTACTCAACGAGTGTCCCATAGACCAAGCCATGATACGTGACCCTTTTTCCATCAGAATGCTGAGAAATCTCAGTATGAGGTTTGGCTTTCTTAAACCTTCCTTCTTCCTTCTCCAGCCTCTAACACCAGGAAGCTTACCAAATATTTAGTCGTGAGAACATCATTTCTAAGCATCACTATTAGATTGTAGAACAGTAGGTTGCAAGAGCTGTTTGTCCCCTTTGCGACCAGTGATTTTCTACTGACTGGCAGATTCAGTTATAAGGAGACTGAATTTTTCTTTAAAGTGACAACCCACTTATATAGGAATAAATGCAACCACAGCAAGAGTGTTTGGACGTGTTCCTAAGTGCAAAATCTGTGTGGCAACCATGTGGCCTTCTATCCCCAGACTCTTGTTTGATGGTAACAATTTGGTCCACAATCCTACAGCAATAGTTTTCAGCTGGGGCTCACTATTCAACCTCCCAGTGCTCCAACTGCAGTCACTATACCAACTGCTAGCAATTATTTAATTTTATCTTCAGAAACCTAGTTTACTTATTGGTAGCTTTGGTAAAACAAATTTATTAAACAGTTGTTGTATGTTAGGTACTGCTCTAAACACTTTACATTTCACTGAATTCTTATAAGTAGTTGTTATCTGTTTTACAGATATAGTCCTAGAGAGATAAACATGTCTAAAATCACACAGTTAATGATAGAACTGGGTCTGTCTAACTCCAAAAGCTCTGGTTCTTCCAGTGCCCCATCCTATTTCTCTAAGGATTCCCCATCCCTGGCATCTATTTCCTGCCTCTCTTTACAAGTCCTAGGCCACTTTCCAATTCTCCAGTAAAACAAGGAACTAGAGATGCTTACAAAAGCTCATTCAGTGTTTACCTGAAAAGTACATGCCCTCTTTGTTTAGGTGACAGATGATAAACATACACAGGATCAAAGTGTTAATAATTTTTAGACCATATTCAGTTCAGTTCAGTCACTCAGTTGTGTCCGACTCTTTGGGACCCCATGAACCACAACCTGCCAGGCCTCCCTGTCCATCACCAACTCCTGGAGTTTACCCAAACTCATGTCCATTGAGTCGGTGATGCCATCTAACCATCTCATCCTCTGTTGTCTCCTTCTCCTGCCTTCAATCTTTTACAACATCAAGGTCTTTTCAAATGAGTCAGCTCTTCGCATCAGGTGGCCAGAGTATTGGAGTTTGAACTTCAACATCAGTCCTTCCAATGAACACCCAGGACTGATCTCCTTTAGGATGGACTGGTTGGATCTCCTTGCAGTCCAGGGGACTCTCAAGAGTCTCTCTAACACCACAGTTTAAAAGCATCAATTCTTCTGCGCTCAGCTTTCCTTATAGTCCAACTCTCACATCCATACATGACTACTGGAAAAACCATAGCATTGACTTGATGGACCTTTGTTGACAAAGTAATGTCTCTGCTTTTTAATATGTTGTCTAGGTTGGTCATAACTTTCCTTCCAAAGTGTAAGCGTGTTTTAATTTCATGGCTGCAATCACCATCTGCAGTGATTTTGGAGCCCCCCAAAATAAAGTCAGCCACTGTTTCCCCATCTATTTGCCATGAAGTGATGGGACCAGATGCCATCCCAGCAATCTTGCTTCCAGCTGTGCTTCCTCTAGCCCAGCGTTTCTCATGATGTACTCTGCATATAAGTTAAATCAACAGGGTGACAATATACAGCCTCGATGTACTCCCCTTCCTATTTGGAACCAGTCTATTGTTCCATGTCTAGTTCTAACTGTTGCTTCCTGACCTGCATACAGGTTTCTCAAGAGGCAGGTCAGGTGGTCTGGTATTCCTATCTCTTTCAGAATTTTCCACAGTTTATTGTGATCCACACATTCAAAGGCTTTGGCATAGTCAATAAATAGATCATACCAGGAAACTTTTACTATACCAAGCATTGCAGATGAGGGATAGTCAGAGAATGAAACTTATTTGTAAGTACATTGAGCTCATCATTTGGGGAAAAGACTGGTAGGATATATAGTAGATAGATAGAATTGGTAAAAAAAAGTTGTTGTTTTTTTTTTGTAACAGAAAATTGCACTTATGACTTTGTTCCTTACCAAAAGTATGTGTTTATTTTTAAGGATAGGTAATCCATGTAAGTCTGTCTTTCATTTACAGAACACTTTTTAAAAGTAAATCTACTTCACTGCTTTTTATTTACACAGAATTATTCCCTAATGGATGTTCAGCCTTCAAGAAAATTACTCCCAACATAGATGAAGAAGGAGCAATGAAGGAGGATGCTGGAATGATGGATGTCCATTATAGTGAAGTAAGACTCCAGGGCCTGCATTGTCAGTTAGATAAATGTAACTTCTTCAAATATATTTACGTTAAGAAATTATTACAGCTAACTTAATTTGAAAGGTAACTAAGGGTTGATGAACTATAAGGACTAAAACTACCCAGGGATCAGATGTCCCTTTTTGGAATGTGGAGCCCTATCTGGGCAACAGTTCTTACTGTCTGGTTTTAGAAATGTACCATGTATCATCATCCAATCACCTTCCCAGTAACCAGGTCACAGGTACCATACTTAGAAGACATCTCCATAAAAAATAGAGTTAACAATGTAACAGCTGAAGAGAGGAGGCTTCCAGGTGTCTAAAAGATGGAAAATTTCTGCTCTGAGCTTCATATGGATAGTAAACAGCTGCTGTTGTCACTCGCTCAATAAGGCTTTGGCCTTGGTGATAGAGGAGGTATAAAATAATTAGATACGGCTGATCCCTGACCTCCAGAGTCTACCTAAAGAGACAACCCACCTACACAAAATGGAGAAAAGCAAGACAGTGCCATTTGAATAATACAGACAATATGCAGAGTCAAAGGTGAGAGGTGCCTTTGGGCTGAGGAGAGTTAGGACTAGAGAGAGGTTTAAAGAACGAGGATACCCTGAAGTCATTTCAGCAGCAGCAGAGAATAGCTGGGATAAAAGTTAAGAGGTGGGAAAGTGTAAGGCGTATTTTAGGGGGCACAGTGAATGGATCATTTTGGCTTAGCCATTGGGTTCGCATAGGGAAGAGTAGTAGTGGAGGTCTGAATTTGAGAAACTTTGAATGTCTGGACTTTATTGATTAGAATGTTGAATTGCTGTCAAAGGTTTTTGAGCAGAATAACAACAAGATGAGATGAAGCAGGAGGAAAGGTTAAATTGGTGGTAATGTGGGAAATGTATTGGAGGTCGATGGATGGCGGCTGGGGGCAGAGGCTGGAATGTGGGCTGCCCTGAGTGTCCAGTTGTGAAGCAGCCAGGCCTAAACCCAGCTTGTGACAGGTTCAGGGACCACTGAGGAAAAGAGGAGACTTGCTGGCTGTGTAGGAGAAGAATCAAAAGTAGCAGTGAGATTTCAGGTTTGGATATTTATAGAAAAATGATGGATGGATGATTTTATAGGGAAGGTGATGAATTCCATTTTTTGATGACTATTGAATTTGAAGTATTAGTAGAAATTTATTGAAATGGAAACAACATCAGGTCATTAGACATTAAGAACTGAATCTAAAGAGAGAGATCAGGGTTGCGGAGCTACATCTGGAAGTCATAGCTGTTTGAGAAGCAAAGCATGTTGATAATGGGAGATAATATAGCAAGTGAAGACCAGAGAACCAAGGACTGAGTCACAGTGACGTTCACATTTAAGGAATGTGAAGACCAAAAAAATTATACAGAGTGAAGTAAGGCAGAAAGAAAAAGACCAATACAGTATACTAATGCATATATATGGAATTTAGAAAGATGGTAATGATAACCCTGTATGTGAGACAGCAAAAGAGACACAGATATATAGAACAGTGTTTTGGACTCTGTGGGAGAGGGAGGGGGGATGATTTGGGAGAATGGCATTGAAACATGTATAAATCTTATAAGAAACGAATCGCCAGTCCAGGTTTGATGCAGCATACAGGAGGCTTGGGGCTGGTGCACTGGGATGACCCAGAGGGATGGTATGGGGAGGGAGGTGGGAGGGGGGTTCAGGATGGGGAGCACGTGTACACCCGTGGCAGATTCATGTTGATGTATGGCCAAACCAATACAATATTGTAAAGTAATTAGCCTCTAATTAAAATAAATTAACAAAATAAAAAAAAGAAACAACAAAAGGAAGGAGACTGAAGTGCTTGCAGGCCCATAGAAATGAATTTTTTTTAGGGTTGTATTAAGAAACATAAAAAGCAGCAGTTCAAAGTGATAGAGACACACTTTGTACTCTGTGAACTGTATTTTTTAAATATAAGCAATTTCAAGCTAGCTCTGGTTCATTTAGCTAAAATGATCTATGCCTAGAAGCTTTGCCTCCTACCTCTTTTTTTTTTTTTTGCCTACTACTTCTCTGTGAGTTTCTCTCCTCAGCAGTATAACTAGAGGCACAGATGTAGAGAGCGGACTTGTGGACACAGTCGGGGGAAAGAGAGGGTGGGGTGAATTGAGAGAGTAGCATTAAAACGTGTACATGACCATATGTAAAATAGGTAGCTAGTGGGAAGCTGCTGTATACACAGGGAGCTGAACCCGGTGCTCCATGATGACCTAGAGGGCTAGGATCTGGGGGTGGGAGGGAGGCTCAAGAGAGAGGGTACAGACACACACACACACACACTCTTAATGACTGACTCATGTTGTGTGGCACTACACTACAATGTTACACTACATTGTAAAGCAATTATCCTCCAATTAAAAAAAAAAAGCTTCATAACAGTAGGAGCCCGTCTAGCATCAAAAATGCTGGAGTGGGTTGCCATTTCCTTCTCCAGGGCCTCTTCCCGACCCAGGGATCAAATCTGGGTCTCCTGCATTGCAGGCAGATTCTTCAGCATCTGCACCACCAGGGAAGCCCCAAATGATTAGCACATAGTATGAAATCAATAAATATTCTTAAGTGAAAATTAATAAAGATAATAATACTACCCTGGTCACTTCACAATAAACATGAAGGTTCTTTGTAAGTCATTGGTGCTACATAAATGTCAGGCTTTATCACTGACCAACTGGATAGTAAACTTGGCTTTTACTCCCAGAACTTAGAAGAGTTGATATTTAAAACGTGTTTGCTGGATTAATTAATCATAACAGAGAATCAGATACTTGAATTTTAATCCCAGTTCATTGCTTGACTGTGAAGCCTGGGGTAAATTAATTCATTTTTTGGGTTTTAGTTAGATGATTTTCATGTAAGATCTCCAGTTTGTGTGGGCTCACAGCAGGTAGATTCCAGGGAGTTCCTGGGAGATAAGTGGATTAGCACAACTGCAGTTACGTCCTTTTTTCCAAACAGCAGCTTCAGCTTAGTCATAGAAGTGGCCTTAAGCCTGACCCTTTTTTGTACTCCAAGGGAAAGTAGTAATATTTCTTATTAGTCAAGAACTATAATCAGTTTCCTATGTAAACACATTTGTTACAACTCTTTTGTGTTCTACAGTAATAATTTATATGTGCTTTTCATTTAAGGTATACAGATAGAATCATATTCTCCATAGTGCCATTTTATGTTTCAGTTTATATAATAGGGCTTCTTCCTCATGCCCTAGCCAATGGAAAATAACTGCCACTGATTTACAGGTTTTATCAAAATGAAAGATACAAACTAGTGTTCATTTAGTGGCTTCTTTATGTAGGTGAATTAACCCATTAATAATTTAATTTGTTTTAACACTGCATTTCTGACTTTTGATTTGAAATAGTTTTAAAGAAAATTTAGCATACAATAAAATGCACACATATTAGGTGGACAACTTGATGAATTTTGACAGTTGTCTACACCTGTAGAACACCATGGTAACACATTACTATGAGAAACAAAAAAGTAGAACATGTGCATTACCCCAGAAAGTTCCATTGCGCCCATTTCCAGTCAGTTTGCCCAGCCCCAATATCTGATGTAGATTAGTTTTAACAGTATTTGGTGTCATAAAAATGAAATCATTCCATATCTACCTTTGTATCTGCCTCTTTTGGTTGGCAGAAATTTTTGGAGATACATCCATACATCTCGGGAAGTTTTATATGTAACATTATATGAAATTGTCAAGCGTTTTTAAAAGTGGTTGGACCATTTTATATCCCACCAACAATGGATGAGAGTTCCAGCTGCTTCACTTCCTCACCAACATTAGCTGTTGCTAATCTTTTCATATTTTTGCCATCCTATTAGACATGAAATGGTATCTCACTGTGTTTTTCATTTGTATTTCTCTGATGCCTAATGGTGTTGAGCATTTTTCATGCAGTCTTTGTCTTTCATTTATCTTTTGTGGAATGTTTGTTCAATTCTTTTGCCCATTTTAGAAAGTGCATTATTCTTTTTGTTGTTGATTTATGGGAGTTATGTCTATATTCTGGATATAAGTCCATCATCAGATATATGTGCTGCAGATTATTTACCAGTGTTTGATTCGTTTATGTATTTTCTTCACTAAGTCTTTTCTTGAGCGGAAACTTTTGGTTTTGATAAAGTCCAATTTACTCTTTTTTAATGGTTTATTTGTGTGTGTGTGTGTGTGTGTGTGTGTGTGTGTGTGTGTGTGTATGTTTGGTCTGAGAAATCCTTCCTTACCTCGAGACTGTGAAGATATTGCCTGATATGTTCTGCTATGAACTTTGTTCCTGAGTTTTATGTTTGAGTCTACAGTCTCTTTAGAATTCATTTTTGAGCATATAATGAGATAGAAGTCAAGATTCATTTTTTGTAGACAGGTATTTACATAGTCCACACCATTCAGGGAGAAATAAAACTTCTTGCACCCCTGCTGAATTGCTTTGGCACCTTAGCTAAATTTCAGTTCTTTATATGTTTGTGATCTATTTCTCGACTCTGTTTTGTGCCACTGATCTATTTGACCATGTTGATACCAATATCACACTGTCTTGAATGCTGCAAGTTTGTAAGTTATGGAATAATATAGTGTTAGTCCTTCAACTTTGATCTTTTTCAAAGTCACTTTGGCTATTCTGTATCCTTTGATTTCCATATAGAATTTCAGATCATCTTTTCTCTTTCCTCAAAATAGCCTGCTGGAAGCTTTGTCGAGATTTTGTTACATTTATATATCAGTGCGTGGAGAATGGATAGCTTGAACAATACTGAGTCTTTCAATCAAGTCTTGTTTAGGTTTTTAATTTCACCCAGCAATATTTTGTGCTTTTTCAGAGTAGAAGTCCTTTCCTGGATATTTTGTTAGATAATGGATGTTCTGACGCTACTGGAAATAGTATTGTTTGTTTTTTTAATCTTGTTTTTCAATTTGTTGTTGCTACTATACATAAATACAGTGATTCTATATGTTGCTCTTATGATCTGCAACCTTGCTAAATCCTCTTGCTTGTTTTAGTAGTTTGTATATTCCTTAGGAGTTTCTACATACACCATCATGTCATCTGCACAGAAAGATAGTTTCACATTTCCTGATCTCTTTCCCTTCTCTCTTTCTTTCTCTCCTGCCTTATTACACTGGCTAGCACCTTCAGCATAATGTTGAATAGAAATGATAAGAGCAGACAGTTTGACTTGTTCCCAAATTGAGGAGAAGAGTGTTCAGCCTGCAGGTTTTTAATAAATGCTCTTTATCAGATTGAGAACAATCTCTTCGATTCCCTGTTCTGGGTGGATTCTTTTTTAACATTGCGAAGGGATATTGAATTTTTTCAAAGTCTTTTTCTGCAACTATTGCTAGACATCACGTTTTTTCTCTTTTATTCTGTTTTCATGGCTCTTTCTGTTTACATTGGATTTTTTCCTAATTGTAAACCAACTTTACATTCCTGGGACAAACATTACTAGTTTTTAATAGATTTTTTTGTGATTTCCCCTAAGTTCCTCCTTTCAACTGTTATTAGAAAATTTAACTATTAAATGTTAATATATAGATTATTCAAGTAGCAACATTTAATGAACATCTATTTACTACCACCCTGCTAGTGACTGAAAAAAGCAGTATAATAAATATATTTTCCCTACACTTAAAGAGTCACAGCCTACTTGTAAAGTTAGATACATATATAATGGGCAAGTATAGTGATAAATATCCACCCAGTGTGGTATCATAGTAAGAAAAATTGGCTTCTTGTGTCGCTACTCTGTGTTAATCAGGAGAAGGATCCTGGAAGAGGTGAAATCTAACTTTTCTTACACGGTTAACTAAGTGAAAGGGATTAAAGGACACGAGGGTACAGAATGGACAAAGGCACAAAGTTAAGACAACACTGTGGTGCTTCAGAGAAACTAATAGTAGTTCATCACTGCTGGAACATTAGGTACAAGGCTCGCTTGAGGAGCCATGATTTTATAAAATATCAGCCAGATCGCTGCAAACCTTGTGTGCCAAATGAAGGAATTTGTCCTTAGTTCTGCAAATGATGGGGAGCCATGAGATTACAAGGGAAGAGGGATGTAGTCTGGTTTGTATTTTAATCGAAACCCTCTGGCAGATTTGTGGAGGATAGATTTGAAAGTGCCAAGGCTGGAGGCAGGAGGATCTGTTAGATAACAATAATGATGTCCTGAATCTTAGCAATGAGAGTAGAAATGGAGAGGAAGGGTCAGATTTGAGAAATATTTAGGAAGTAAGGGTGGCAGAACTTGGCGATGAACTGATTAGAAGATGAGTCAAGATTGAGAGCATATTAGTTTCCTAGAGTTGCCATAACAACGTACACAAACTGGGTGATTTCAGACAATAGAACTTTATTGTCTCACAGTTCTAGAGTCCAGAGGTCTGACATCAAGGTGTCAGCATGGTCATGTTTCCTTTGAGACTCTGGGTAGCAGCCTTCCTTGCCTCCTCCTAGCTCTGCTGGTGGCTGTTGGTCTTGTCGTTCCTTGGCTCGTAGCTTCGTTACTCCCGTCTCTGCCTCTGTAGTCACATGATGTTCTCCCTGTTCGTCTCCGTCCTTTTGGAGTAAGCCTCACCCAGTAAATCCCTCCAGCAAGTAAGTCACTCCGGTGTGATGTCACCTTCACTCATTATCTCCAGTGACCCTATTTCCAAATAAGGTTACATTCTGAGGCACTGGGAGTTAGGGCTTCAGCTTATCTTTGTGAGAGACACAGTTCAACCTATAATAAAGAGTAAAGTCAAAATTGCTTTTAATTTTCTAGTCTGTAGGATATGACCCACTGGCTAGGTGGGAAACACAAGGAAAAGAGCTTTTTAGAAACAAGATAAATTCAGAATGGACTAGAGGACATACATTAAGAGCCGTTGTAGCAGTCAGTTTTATAGGACTGAAATTCATCTCTTTAAGATACAAACAAACTGTTAAGACATATGGATAGCATGAATAATCGGCATCATCTTTTCATTGCTGAGAACATGCTATGATGGTTGTTTTATAGTAGCTGTTATTATGGCAAAGTCAGAGATCTCTATAGTGAGGTATTATACTATCATTCTCACTGGTTTTCAAGCCAACAGTTAGGAAGGAAGCATTGTTGACCAAAATCACATCATTTTAATAAACCCCGATGTAACTGATGCAGCAGCTTGAAAATTGTGAAATTACCTTAAGACTCTATTAACTGCGTATAAATATAATTTTAGTAGAAAGCAAAAATCATGGACATTTATAGGCTTAGTGGAATTTACCCTGTTAGACATTTAAATATCCTCAGTTTGGAAAACCATATCCCCTTTTAAAAGTACTTCTGAACATGTTACCTTATGTAAGTTTGGTTAACATCTTTATTATGTGCTAAACAAAGTAAAGAGTAGTTTTCTATTGTCAATATTAATTTCTTACTTTTAAGAATGTGGTTTCAATTTCAAGTGTTTCAAGCATGTCATTTAGAATATATATTTACACAACTGTACTCCTGTGCATTTCCTTAAATTTAGTATGTTCTGTTTTTCATTCATTTGAAATAATTCAAACTATATTTGCACAGAGCTCAAGTATCTCTAATTCTTGATTGCATTTTTTCTCAATGCAGGAAGTTTTGCTGGAATTGCTAGAACAATGTGTGGATGGCTTATGGAAAGCAGAGCGTTATGAAGTAATTTCTGAAATTTCCAAGTTGATCATTCCAATTTATGAGAAACGTCGAGAGTTTGAGGTAAGTAACGGAAACATTTGCATCATTCACGTATATATTTTATTTTGGTCTTAAATGACTATCCTTAAAAAATTCTGAAAAGTCCTAAAATTCCAGTCCTACCTTATATTCATTTAAATTTTCCAAATCAAATTAAGGATGCAATGTTTAAAATATAAATTAAAATTAGCATTATGCCAGTTATTCTCACAGCAGTTTTATCTAGCAATCTTCCCTTCTCCACTCATGGCAGAGAACAATCCATGTTGTCCCTCAGACACACAGACAAAAGTTACTGGATTTCCATGTGGTCAGGGAAGAGATAGAGGTGTGAATCACCTCTTTTCAATTTGATGGTGAGGCTAAAGTTGCTAACAGATGATAGTGGGGGGATAATAAGTTACTAGGAATTACCCTTTTATGAGGAGCTTTTCCAGTTTTGTCTGCCACATAAATCTTTGATCAAGGAGAATTAGTAAAAAAATTGTAGTTTAGTTATTGCCACCAGCACTCAACAGGACTTTTTATATTCAAGAATCTGAGTCTATAGCATAATTTTCCATCCCTGCTATGCTGGAAAGGGGTGATTTAGGACTCAAGCCATTTTTAAAAGCAAAGCAGTCTATCCTTAAATATATATAACAAGTAGCCTTTCATTGTTGAAGTGTCCCAGAGTGAAAACATACATTTAATGTCATCTGTGTAGTGTTCTAATCTCTTCTCCAAATTGGCTCTTATCAAACTCACTCTTTCTTCCTGGGTTCTGAGTCTTCATACTCTTTGCCCTGCTTTTGCTGTATATGGGGACATGCCTGAAAAATCCTAGTGCAGCTCAAGTGATTATATTAAAAAGTGAGAGTTAAGTAATTAAATCTATGTTATATAGATGACAAAGGTTAGCCTATGAGACGAGACAAGAATTGGCATTGCTCTTTCTGTCAAAGCATTGCATCCTAAGAACCTTTGTAAAAGTGCCAAAGTACCTACTCTCTTACTCTTAAGTTGAAGACCAGGTTATTAGAAACCCAGAGAACATTTTGCTACTCAATTGACTAATAGGGAAAAAAGAAAAATATATCTTCCCTACACATTAAAGAAACAATAGGTCCTATTGGGGAACTACTCCTTTTCCTTATAGAGAGCCAAGGTATGTATAGATTCTGAAGCATCCTGCATGGGATGAAGTAACTTTTCAGTGTTCTTTATGGGATGGGCTGAAAAGTGTCAGCCACAGCAGCCATTAAGGAAGGAAAACTTCCCTCAAATTGACTTCAACTGCAGAAAATAGTATGGAAAGAATGTGAAAGAAAGAGCATCTGCTTCCAGGTCCCCTTTTAGTATTGAAATGAAATTCACCAGCATACAGTGAACCGTTTTCTAGTTTGCAGTTCACTGGCATTTAGCGCATTCTTAATATTATGCTCCCACCACCTCTCTCTAGTTTCAAAACATTTTTATCATCTCAGGCAAAACTCCATCTCCTTCAAGGAACCACTCTTCACCCCCTCCCGCCCCCCACTGGTGACCACTAATCTGCTTTCCGTCTATGGATTTGCCTGTTCTGGATGTGTCATAAAAAAGATGAATACAAGATGTGACCTTTTGTGTCTGGCTTCTTTTACTTAGCATAATATTTAGAGGTTCATTCCAGTTGTAACCTATATCAGAACTTCATTCCTTTTTCATGGCTGAATGATATTCCATGGTATGGCTACGCCAAAATTTGTTTGTATGTTTGGGTTGTTTCCACATTTTGGCTATTTTAAAGAGTGCTGTTGTAAACAGTTATGAGTAAGTTTCCGTGTGGGCATGTTTTTGTTTATCTTGGATAGATACCTAAGAGGGGAATTGCTGAGTTGCAGCGTAATTCTATTAACTTTTGAGAAACCACCAAATTGTTGTCCCTTTTACCTTCCCACCAGCACATCTGGTTGGCACTTGTGTTTTGGGGTTCTTATTAGAACCTAGTGAATGTGGCACCCTGCTGCTGCTGCTGCTGCTAAGTTGCTTCAGTCGTGTCCGACTCTGTGCGACCCCATAGACGGCAGCCACCAGGCTCCCCCGTCCTGGAATTCTCCAGGCAAGAACACTGGAGTGGGTTACCATTTCCTTCTCCAATGCATGAAAGTGAAAAGTGAAAGTGAAGTCCCTCAGTCGTATCCAACTCTTAGTGACCCCATGGACTGCAGCCCACCAGGCTCCTCCGTCCATGGGATTCTCCAAGCAAGAGTACTGTAGTGGGGTGCCATTGCCTTCTCCATGTGGCACCCTAGTGAATGTGAAATGGTGGCACATTGTGGTTTTGATTTCTGTTTCCTCAATGACTATGATTTTGAACAGCTTTTCATGTCTTTGTTGGCCGTTTTATATAGTCTCAGGAGAGGTGTCTATTCAAGTCCTTTGCTCACATTTAAATTGGGTTGTTTATCATTTTGTTGCTGAACCATGAGAGTTCCTTATATTTTTTGGATAAGAAAACATCAGATATGTGACTTGCAAATATTTTCTCCTGTTCTGTATGTTGTCTTTTCACATTGTAGATAATGTTCTTTGCATAGTGCATTCCCTTTTTCTGAGTGTGTAGAATATATTCTTTGGAAGTGTCTGTGAACTTGTTATAAAAGCATTCCTCTCTCAGGCTTATACTGTTATTTTTGTGTCTGCATTTTACTTTCCTCTCCTAAAGTGTTTGCATGATTGTTTATTCCCATCTCTCTACCTTAGGGCTCTAACAAAGCATTTTGCTTCTTTTTCAGCTACAATAATTCAGGCATAAGGAAAAAAGTAGTCAATAACACAGTACTTTTAATGTATATACTACCATTGAGATATGGATGACATGAAGCATGATATTTAGAATTACAGTGTTATTTGACCATTTTAAGCTCTACCCTCTCACCTAAAGTTGTTAATGTGTTTTTTCTGTGACCATGGGAGAAGGGAGTGTGAATGACCCCACCAAAACCATTTTGAAAAGGAAATAGTATTCCTTTTTTCCCCTTATGCATTTATTGTAGACATTTCATAACTAACCAAAAGATCAAGCTAACTTGTTTATTCTCATATTTTCAGAAGCTTACTCAAGTTTACAGAACTCTTCATGGAGCTTACACAAAAATTTTGGAGGTTATGCACACAAAGAAAAGACTTTTAGGCACTTTCTTCAGAGTTGCCTTTTATGGCCAAGTAAGTATGCTTTAGTTCATCAAGTTGTTTTCCTTTTTAAACATTCACCTTTGAATTATTAGATTACCGTAGCAGCAGGTACTGGCTCTAGGATTCTGTCTAGGTAAAGCACCTGTCAGAACAGCAGGTGTGACACTTTACTCCGTGTAATGTTCACTTTGGTTTCCAGATCTAAATCCACTAGGTCAGAGGACAGCGTATAAGATTTGAATGTTTCCTTCAGTTTCATTTTCAGTCAGGCTTCTTAAATGTTTATTTAATACGGAGTACTGAAAGTTTTCAAATAAAAATCAGGTAAGTATGCAAGTGATGAAAAATCAAGTGTAAAAACATTCAGGCCAATGATACGCTCATATGACTGTGAGTTTGAACGTTCTCATTTATTTCAGCTACAATATATGCATGTGGTTTTTAGTACCATTGTTTAAAATCTATTTCAAATACATTATTGCTGATTACTTAGTGGATGTTCTTTAAATGCTATATTTGCTCATAATACTTATAAATTATTGTATGTTTAACTTTATAATAGTCTTTTTTTGAAGAAGAGGATGGAAAGGAGTACATCTATAAAGAGCCAAAGCTCACCGGCCTCTCAGAGATTTCCCTGAGACTTGTTAAACTTTATGGAGAAAAATTTGGTACAGAGAATGTCAAAATAATTCAGGATTCAGACAAGGTAACATGCCCTGCATTTTGAAATCATTATTTATTAGTTCCAAATGTGGCACATTGCTTCTGACTTTTTCCTTTTTTAGCTGGTGGAAGAGAGGCATGGGAAATAGAGTCTTTCCAGATCCTGAAAGAAAGGACAGGGGCTTTGGAATCAGAGAGAAGGATTCAGATCTCCATTCTCTGCCACTTGCTAACTGTGCGACCATGTTGAATTTACTTAACCTCTCTGTGCCTCATCGTTCTTGTTAGTAAAATGAACTTAATAGTAGTGCCTTCCTCATAGAGTTGTTGTTGGGATTAAATTAGTTAAGGTATGGAAAGTGATTGAGTTCTTGATACATAAAAAAGCCTTCAATAACAGCATAGAAGCTAGCATGCTCAATCAATGGTAGCCATTATTGTTACCACTATTGTGCCTCATGATTGTCAATTTCATACTGTATGAATAAAATCATCTGAGGTGGGACATCCCTAGTGGTCCAGTGGGTAAAAGTCTGCCTGCCAATGCAGGAGACACAGGTGCGATCCCTGGTCCAGGAGGATTCCACATGCTGCGGGGAAACTAAACCTGTGCACCACAGCTACTGCACTGGCGCTCTGAACCCCACACACCACAACTAGAGAGTGCTCACTGCTCATTGCAACCTGAGAGAGTCCACAAGCCGCAGCAAAGAAGATCAAGTGTGGCCAAAAATAAAAATAAATAAATAAGGGAGATTAAAAAAAAAATCATCTTATGACACACATTTCACTCTTAAGATAGCCTTAGTTCAGTAGCTATATTTGCAGTGATGTAGGATTAGGAGAGATGCCTTGATCTAAAGATGATCCATCCCACTAGACCCTGCCAAGGCAAGGATGAGAAAGGTTCCAGCAAGAGAGGCTGTTTCTTAGAGACGCATAGTTCCTTATAGACAGAATTGCAGATGAACACAATGGGAATGACTGATTGTCCTTAGTCACCATGGGCATGTTCAGGATGAGAGCTGATTTTTAAGGGAGGAAAGCCCTTTAACACAGTGCACGATCTGCAGGCCCCAGAAATACGTACCGAGTGACTGGGATGTGCATGGTGCTCTGCAAAACACTTGATCGCTAACAGGCAGCATTGCCAGAGTGAAAGGCCCTTGGCGATGGTAAAGACACTTCATTTTCTACCGTGAAAATGATCTCTTCACTTTGTAAATTTAGCTATATCTTATGGAGATGATTTTATCTTGAACATATGCCTTAGATGTTTAAAAATAGGTATACTGACAGGTCAAGAATTCATTAATATTTGGCAAAACCTCTCTGCTTCTTATCAGTTTCAGTCTTCTGTGTTGTTTTATTGAAATAAGACCACAGAAAATTTTCTCTTTTGTAGCCAGCAAGTTTTAGGCTTGCTACCACACTAGTGATTCTGTAAATGGAAAGTTATTAGAAAGCCAGGCTTGCAGAAAAACATGCAGTTTTCTACTTTATGCTGCCTCTGAAAACCTGGCCAACAGGCACTAATGACAAAGCACCATCAGGCAGCTGGACTCCTGACCCTCTTTGTAAACACAATATTTTACTCACTCTTCATAGGCAACGGATAAAAGAAGCAGTTGCTACTTTTAAAATCCTTCTTCTTTCTTAATGTGTGGAATTAAAAATTTTAACCACTCTTTTACTTGCCAAAGAATAAAATCTGCCTAAGGGCACAAACAGTTTAAAGAACAGTGGGCAATATTTTCCAGTATTTTAAATGTACGTTTCCTGGACCCAATAATTTCACGTTTAAGATTTTATCTTATAGATGTACACACATAAAGATGTATGTTTAAGATGTTTATTGCTCTTAAGTTTATATAGCACAAACCTCGAAACAATCTAATGTCCATACGGTTAAGGACGTGGTACTGCCTTCATAAAGGATCTAACTAAACTACTTAAAATATTTATGTTTGTATGTAGACCAATCAAAATATATTCTTTTTATATAAATTTATTTATTTTAATTGGAGGATAATTACTTTACAGTATTGTGATGGTTTTTGCCATACATCAATAGGAATCGGCCATAGATGGAATGATACAAGTGTTAACCATGGTATCTCAAAGGAGAGAGTCTAGAGTCTTATGGAGAAAAAAACCATTTTTTACTTTTCAAGTGTACTTTTTGAATGTTTTACCATATACTTAGTTCATTTTTATAACGTTAAAATCAGTCTTGATCTCTTCTAGGCTTTGTGTTATTTAGATAATTAGCTTCAACTATTTCCTAAGTTTCTCTGGAGAAATCTAGATATTTAATGGGAAAAAAAATAAAGAAGTTTTGAATATAGGCTTTTTGGAAAAGTTTTAAAAGCTACTAAGAAAGTTTCTATCTCTTGTCACAGCATTAAATACGGTCTTTGCTGTGGGTTTTTCACAGTGGCCCTTGATAGGATTGTAGTCATTTCTTTCTATTCCTAATTTGTTGAGTGTTTTCATTATGAAAGGGTGTTGAATTTTTTTTTTTTTTTTACATTTTGTCACATGTGTTTTCTGTATTGATTGAGATGATCGTGTGTGTGTTTTTTTTTTTTTCCTTCATTCTGTTAATGCAGTGTATTCTCCCCTGCACTGGATGAAGGATCCTTAACCACTGCACCACCAGGAAAGTCCCCTATACTAATAACTTTATAATGTATTAATCTTTTACATCATGGAGAAATAAAAACGAATTGTGTTACTATTGTTATGTTCATACTAGATTTTATAATTACCCATGTATTTATCTTTACTGAGACCTTCATACAGGTTTGAATTACTGTCTGATGCTCTTTCACTGTGACCAGCAGGACTCCCTGTGGCATTTCATATGGGGCAGGTCTAGTGGTGACAAACTCCTTCAGCTTTCTTTATCTGGGAATGTCTTAATTTTTCCTCACTTTTAAGGACAGTTTTGCCAGATATCAGTTCAGTTCAGTTCAGTCTCTCAGTCGTGTCCGACTCTTTTGTGACACCATGAACCGCAGCACACCAGGCCTCCCTGTCCATCACCAACTCCTGGAATTCACCCAAACCCATGTCCATCGAGTCGGTGATGCCATACAACCATCTCATCCTCTGTCGTCCCCTTCTCCTCCTGCCCTCAGTCTTTCCCAGCATCAGGGTCTTTTCCAATGAGTCAGCTCTTCGCATCAGGTGGCCAAAGGATTGGAGTTTCAGCTTCAACATCAGTCCTTCCAATGATCACGCAGGACTAATCTCCTTTAGGATGGACTGGTTGGATCTCCTCGCAGTCCTAGGGACTCTCAAGAGTCTTCTCCAGCACCACAGTTCAAAAGCATCAGTTCTTCGGCACTCAGCTTTCTTTATAGTCCAACTATCACATCCATACAAAACTACTGAAAAAACCATAGCATTGACTGGACGGACCTTTGTGGGCAATGTCTCTGCTTTTTAATATGGTGTCTAGGTTGGTCATAACTTTCCTTCTAAGGAGTAAGTGTCTTTTAATTTCATGGCTGCAATCACCATCTGCAGTGATTTTGGAGCCCCAGAAAAATAAAGTCAGCCACTGTTTCCACTGTTTCCCCATCTATTTGCCATGAAGTGATGGGACCAGATGCCATGATCTTAGTTTTCTGAATGTTGAGCTTTAAGCCAGCTTTTTCACTCTCCTCTTTCACTTTCATCAAGAGGCTCTTTAGTTCACTTCCTGCCATAAGGGTGGTGTCATCTGGCTATCTGAGGTTATTGATATTTCTCCTGCCAGTCTTGATTCTAGCTTGCGCTTCTTCCAGCACAGAGTTTCTCATGATGTACTCTGCATATAAGTTAAATAAGCAGGGTGACAATATACAGCCTTGATGTACTCCTTTTCCTATTTGGAACCAGTCTGTTGTTCCATGTCCAGTTTTAACTGTTGCTTCCTGACCTGCATACAGATTTCTCAGGAGGTAGGTCAGTTGCTCTGGTATTCCCATCTCTTTAAGAATTTTCCACAGTTTATTGTGATCCTCACAGTCAAACACTTTCACACAGTCAGTAAAGCAGAAAGAGATGTTTTTTTGGAACTCTCTTGCTTTTTTGATGATCCAGAAAATGTTGGCAGTTTGTTCTCTGGTTCCTCTGCCTTTTCTAAAACCAGCTTGAACATCTGGAAGTTCATGGTTCCCGTATTGCTGAAGCCTGGCATGGGGAATTTTAAGCATTACTTTAGTAGCGTGTGAGATGAGTGCAATTGTGCGGTAGTTTGAGCATTCTTTGGCATTGCCTTTCTTTGGGATTGGAATGAAAACTGACCTTTTCCAGTCCCGTGGCCGCTGCTGAGTTTTCCAAATTTGCTGGCGTATTGAGTGCAGCACTTTCACAGCAGCATCTTTCAGGATTTGAAATAGCTCAACTGGAATTCCATCACCTCCACTAGTTTTGTCAGATATAGGATTCTTGATTAATAGATTTTTTTTTTTTTTAGCACTTTGAATATAGCAGCCCACTGCCTTCTGGCCTCCTAAGTTTCTGATGGGAAATCTGACCATCTTATTCAGGATCCCTTGTATGTGACATGCCATTTGTCTCTTGATTGTTTCAAAATTCTCTCTTTGGCTTTGGCTTTTGACATTTGATTTTAATGTGTCTCACCATGGGTCTCTTAGAGTTACCCTGCTTGGTTTGTTGAGCTTTGTGTCTTTCATCAGATTTGAGTGTTCACCCATTATTTCTTCAGATAGTCTCCCTGGCCCTTTCTCTCACTTTTCTGCTTCAAGGACTCCCATAGTGTGTATGTTCACCTGCTGGATAATGTTCTGCAGGTTCCGTAGCTTCTGTTCCTCTTCATTTTTTTTCCTTTGTGTTCCTCTGATCCATCATTGATCTGATCTGATCTTCAAGTAGGCTCACTATTTCTTACACCTGCTGCAATTTACCTTTGAATGCCTCTGGTGACTTTTCATTTCAGTTATTGTATTTTCCAGCTCTGAAAAAAAGGTTTTTTGGTTTCCTTTTAGATTTTCTAGCTATTTATTGATATTGACATTTGTTGATACATAGTTTTCTTGACTTTTTCCACAGCTTCCTTCAGTTCTTTGATCATGAATACTGCTGTTTTAATGTCTTTTTCTAGGAGATCTGCTATCACTTTTTTTTCAGTGATAATGTCTATTGGTTTATTTTTCTTTTTTGAATGGGCCATACTTTCCTATTTCTTTGTATGCCTTGCAATTTTTTTTGTTGTTGAAAACTGGACATTTGTATTTAATATTGTGATCTCTCTGGAAATCAGATTCTGTCCCTGTCCCAGAGTTTCCTGGGTTTTGTTGTTGTTTTTAATTGTTGTAAGCTGTGTCTGTCCCAAGAATCAGCCTGAGGTGTAAATTTGGGATCTTCTCAAGTCTTTTATGAGCCTGTGCCTTCCCCCTGAGCATGCGCAGTGACTTTCTAGTCACCCTCACTTATGCAGTTGCCTTTGAATGGCCTAGTATTAGATGTCCGGCTCCTAAGAGTGGATGGAGAGGAAAATTAAGAGGAGAGGAAAGGTGCTGGTCTGTTAAATGCCCTGAAAGTCACTTTAGGCAGAGGGGGATGCCATTGCAACAAAGGATGAGGTGGTATAAAAATGGCCACAGCCTCTTTGACTGTCCCCCTGTGATCAGAAGCAGCAATCAGCAGTCATAGCACAGGTTCACAATATTTGGAAGACAGAGTCTTTGTTCTGGCTTGTCCTGGCTCCTACAAGCTGTTCTAGGAATATGCACACAGCTATCTGCTGTCGTACTTGAGGGATGAGGTATGGGTTGCTGCCACTGTGCCCAGAGTTAAAATTGAACAAAATCAAATTTAAGGCAATTTTCTGTCCAAGTCTTCCCCTGGAAGTTGCAAGTCTTCAACAGACTCCAGAGTTCCAAAATTGTTCCATCAGATAGGTAATGATGGTATAACTATTGTCTCTATAAGAAGGTAGATGTCTGGAGCTCTGCCATCTTCTGAGAATCCTATCTGTAATAGGTATTTTTGGAGGTGGAATTCAAATGTGCAGTTAGCCATTTTAATATATGGGGAACACATGTATAACCGTGGTGGATTCAAGTCAATGTATGGCAAAACCAGTATAGTATTGTACTTAGCCTCCAATTAAAATAAATAAATTTATATTAAAAAATAAAAATAAATAAAAATTAAAAAAGAAGTTGAATGTAACATAAAAGCAAATAAAACTAAATAAAAATTTTAAAAAAGCAAGTGAGAAAGCAATGCTCAGCATGATCTCCAGTTTGTAAATAAATACATAGGCATAGAAAAAAAGATTACAAGGAAATATACGAGAATGTAAATATTGGTCATTGCTGAGTGGTAGCATTGCAGTTTTTTCTGTCTACATTTCTATAATCTCCAAATAAGCTTCTGTAACTTCTTAATAACCAGAAGGAAACAATCCTTGAAGAAAGAGCAAAGACTTCTTCCAAGTGTGTATTTATCTCACAGTGTATTCAATGACTGTTCCTCAGTTGATCTCAGAGGTGTTAGTAGCTTACCTGTACCCCATTTTCCATTCTGTTGAATAAAAAAAACAAAACTTTCTTACTTTCCAGGTAAATGTCAAAGAACTTGATCCCAAATATGCTCATATCCAAGTCACTTATGTGAAGCCCTACTTTGATGATAAAGAACTCACAGAAAGAAAAACTGAGTTTGAAAGAAACCATAATATCAACAGATTTGTTTTTGAGGCTCCTTATACATTGTCAGGCAAAAAGCAAGGCTGTATAGAGGAACAGTGCAAACGCCGTACAATCTTGACTAGTAAGTAGGACTTGGCATAACTTCTTTGTTTGACATGATCTTTTTTGATACATACAAGCAGCAGCTGGTCAGCAGGAAAATGTAACTAAAACTTTAATCATTTATTGTCCTGCTGTTCAGTCACTCACTTACACAAACATGGCTATGTTATAAACCATTCCTTTCCCATATGTAATTATGTAATTCATGATTAGTCTGAGTCGTCTCACAGAAAATTTGTCCTTCAGTCCTGAAGTAATAAAGCACCTATTTGGTCTCTAGGGGATTTTTCCAGAGAAAATATAGGGAGAATTAAGCACAGTAGATTTCTGTTTTACTTTGGCTATTTGATTTGCTGTCTTAAAAACTCATTTGTCAATCTTAATCTTTAATAGCTTCTAACTCGTTTCCATATGTGAAGAAGAGGATCGCTATAAACTATGAACAGCAGATTCATTTAAAGCCAATTGATGTTGCCACTGATGAAATAAAAGATAAAACTGCAGAGCTGCAAAAGCTTTGCTCCTCTGCTGACGTGGACATGATTCAGCTCCAACTTAAATTGCAGGGCTGTGTTTCAGTGCAGGTATGTTGGTTGCTAACCATTATTAAATGTTTCTTGTTGTTCCTCTCACTTTCATAAGGGCACAGAACAAGCACTAATTGTAATTGTCTTATAATACTCTGATTGGGTGCAAAAACCTCTACATTATTTATTAATTTAATAAAGACATTATGTTCAGTTTCTGTAAATTTTTTGTCGTGTCAGAGAGCTTTAACATAAATCCCTCTGACTATAGCCAAGCCCTATATTTAGACAGGAGAAAGTGTTAAGTAATTTGTTAGAGTATAATTTTGGCAGATGATTTGCTTTAATCTTTTTCAAATAAATTTATAGTAAGAATAGTAAATATGTTTCTCAGGTATGGATTTTTGTATATTGTATTCTTTTTAAAAAGAGAAATGAAAAAATTACTTTTTGATTACATCCTAACAACTCTCATTTTTCTCCTTTTGTAATTTAGGTAAATGCAGGTCCATTAGCATACGCAAGGGCTTTCTTAAATGACAGTCAAGCTAGCAAGTATCCAGCCAAAAAAGTAAATGAGTTGAAAGACATGTTTAGGTAAGTGCTTTGTAGTTTTCAGATCAGACCTCTAGTTTTTTTTACTCCATTGTCTTCTTAAGTGAAATCAAAATATTCACCAAATAATGTCCTTCTAAAAAAATTGTCTGTTCCCTTTTATAACGTTTAAGTTACCTTCTAATGGTATTTTAGGTAGTCAGGAAATGTGTGATCTCTTTCTTGCTGCAGAACTGTAACAGTGTCCTAGTGACCCAAGGCGTTAAATACGACAACGACTTCATTGCTGTGGATATTGTGACACAAACACAAGCCCACATTCATTATGTGATTTCCTCCTCTGCCTGACTGAGCTCATGTCACAGCTTTTCCAGACCATTTAGGCTAGGAAGGGTTGGATAGGTTTGCTTCTATCCTGTATCCTTAGTTCCACTTGGATTCTGCTATTCTAGGGCATACGATAATCTTTTCTGGACTGAGCATCCCTCTAAGCCAATGCATGTCTGAATGGTTGTGCAGTAGAAAAAATCTGTTTCTTATATAAAAGCACTTAGATTCAGAATAAGAGAGACAGATAATTTAAACAGACTGAGTAGAAAGATAATTTCCATTCATTTGCTCCTGACTTATTTCATTTACTTTTCCTATCTCTGTATTATCAGCTGTTTCAGGTTACAGAGTAACCACTACTCATTCCCTTGTAGCTCAGTCAGTAAAGAATCTGCCTGCAGTGCAGGAGACCCAGGTTCGATCCCTGGGTTGGGAAGATCCCCTGGAGAAGGAAATGGCAACCCACTCCAGTATCCTTGCCTGCAAAATCTCATGGACAGAGGAGCCTGGTGGGCTGTAGTCCACAGGGTCTCAAAGAGTGAGGCATGACTGAGAGACTAACACTTACTTACTTAGTACTCATTCATTCAATGTTTATTAATGCCTGGCATGTACAAAAAGATTCTGCTCTTTGCTATGACAGGGATACAGCACAAATGGTCAGTGAGGTACTTTGTCCCCTAAGATTTGCATTCTAATTATGGACATGAAACATAAACATATGAAATAATTATAAAAAAGGTTTTTATGATAAGTCATAACCTCTCTGTTGCCACTCTTACCAGCCAGGGCAGATACTTCATGCCTATAAGCACCCAGCACTGTACTGGGTACATAGCCCCAAATAAATTATTTTTCAATAACTGACATTATCTATAGATGTTAATTAATGTAAGTGCAAGCATAGCTGACATCATATCAAGTGACTGAGCAGGCAGGCTTCCCAGAGGGTATATATTTCAAGCCAGGTTTGGAAGGAGATAAGAAACCAGAAGACAAAGATAGAAAAGGAAAGATATTTCAGACTTAGGAGTTGGCATTAGCAAAAACACAGAAAATATGGGGTTCTAATCTTCCTTTTAGGCAAGCCGTGGTTAAAGTAAATATGAAATTGACAGTGCGACTTTTGAGTAATAAGTAACAAAAACTTTATCTTTGATCTTCATCTACAGGAAGTTCATCCAAGCATGCAGCATTGCACTGGAACTAAATGAGCGGCTGATTAAAGAGGATCAGATTGAATACCATGAAGGGCTCAAGTCAAATTTCAGAGACATGGTGAAAGAATTGTCTGACATTATTCATGAACAGGCAAGTATTAGGGTGATTGAAAACGAAAACATGATCTGGGTCCCTAAAGTGTTACTTAGCAAACCTATTAGTTTGAAATAGTATTACCTTGAAATTACTTTGTCTCTTATTTTAAAATTGGTTCTTATATTCTTTACCCATATAAATGATATAATGCCAATCAGATTTAAAGCAATCACTGACAATTGCTTTAGCCGTTGTGTCAGATGTGAAACTATTTTGTTCTTTGTGCCACAGTGCCATTAGAAGTGAATAGTTGTGCAAGTGTGAATTAATCTAATGTGAGCATGGCTAAGGTCTCTCAAGAAGGATCCTAGATAAGTACCAGATCCCTAAATGAATACCCCTGTCTTAGATGTAGGAACCTGGATACAGTTGGCCTTCCATATTTGCAGCTTCCACATCCTTGGATTCAACCAACTGCAGATCAAAAATATTTGAAGAAAAATTTCCAGAAAGTTCCAAAAAAGCAAAACTTGAGTTTCCTGTATGTAGGCAGCTATTTACATAGCATTTACATTGTATTAACTATGATAAATAATCTAGAGATGATTTTAAAGTACAGGGGAGGATATGCATGAGTTAAATGCAAATACTGTGATTTTATATAAGGGTCTTGAGCATCCTCAGTTTAATAGCCATGGGAGAACGGGGACAGTGGTCCTGGAACTAATCCTCTGAGGATACCGAGGGACAACTGTACTATCGTTTAGGTGAGATCCTGAGTCAGTTCCAAAATTCAGGAATTGTCTTAATACCCAGATAGCCTGCAAAACTTTTTTATAATACCTAGCATTTTAATATTTGACTGTTAATGTCAATTATAGCTAACTTAGTAAAACACAATCTGAAACATATAGAGGCAAAGATCTGCTCACCACTGACAGCCAAATCATGTCATAATTAAGCAGTTAAGACTTTTATAGATCTACTTGCCTTAAAACCAGAGTACTCCTGAATTATCCTGGTAAATGTCATTCCTATATTAGGCTCCTGAAATCTGTGTTTACAACCACTCTATACATGGATTGTCACTCAACTAAAAGTCATGGCCTGATGGTCTGGTCCCTCAGTGTCTGAGCCCTATCGAGCTTACATAATGTCTTTTTGCTTTCCTTAAGAAGGGCAACAGACAATAAGATCAATATTTACTTCAGAAACTCTTCAGACTCTCAATTTTTTTTATGAAATTAAGACCCCTTAAAAGAAACAAGGATAACTACAGCCCTTTAGAGAACACATTCTTATTGCTGGTTCCAGAAAGGAGAACCTCCTCTGTCCTGGTATGAGCATTTCACTGCTTGTCTGAAGACACTCCCCTGGGAGAGACCATCACATGGAGGGTGTCCTTACAAATAGACTAACCATGGTTAGTGCCAAAGGACTGCAGTGTAATGATGGGGAGGGGGAGAAGAAAGATTTCAAAGAAAACAGGAGCTAGTTGACTATCTCTGCTATAGGAGCTAGTTGACTGTCTCTCCTCTAGCTAGAAGAGCTAGCTATCTCTTATGGTATCTTGTATGCTTTCTCTCAGAAAGGACTTTGGAAAATTTGTTGTAATTAGTCCAAAGTTGAACTGCGTGACCAGGAGTCCAATTTTCTAACCATGGTCATCTTCTCAGTATGGAGAAGCCAGGCAGCTAGACTTTCATCATCCATCTTTCAATGAGATGAGTCATCCCACTCTCCTGCTCTCCTATTCTCATGGCAAGGAATCTCGCCAGCCTGAGGAGTCTGGACTCAGTGATGTTTCCTATTTTTGTCATCTTGACTTCTGTTAGCCCACTTAGGAGTGAGTGTAAACCGTCCCAAGGCATACCTTTGCCTCTCAGTTTTCCGAGGTCCTTTTTTGTCTCCTTCCCAAAGCAGTCCGGTGATCAGGACTAGGCAGGCAGGGAATCATTCCACTTCCTTTATTGTCTGTATCTCAGGTTCAGCCCCTGAATACAGTGGGGATATGCCTCTCTTCACCCTCACTCTTCTGGGGTATGTTGAAGTGTTAGTCACTCAGTCGTGTCTGACTCTTTGTGACCCCAGGGACTGTAGCTCCCCAGGCTCTTTTGTCTGTGGAATTCTCCAGGCAAGAATACTGGAGTGGGTTGCCATTTCCTTCTCCAGGGGATCTTCTGAAGCCAGGGATCAAACTCAGGTCTCCTGCATTGTAGGTGAATTCTTTACCATCTGAGCCATCTGGGGAATACTTTAATCAAATAGACTACATAATTTGTTCCTAGAAACTGTCCAGTTTATAGGGTTCTATTCTCCATTGTCCATAGGAAAAAACAGCAAAACTCCTCCTTTACAAAAATATAAAACAATTATAGCATTTTAAGCCAATATATATTACAGTTATAGGGGCTTCCCTGGTGGCTCAGACGGTAAAGCATCTGCCTGCAGTGTGGGAGACCTGGGATAGATCCCAGGGTCAGGAAGATCCCCTGGAGAAAGAAATGGCAATGCACTCCAGTACTCTTGCCTGGAAAATTCCATGCATTGAGGAGCCTGGTAGGCTACAGTCCATGGGATTGCAAAGAATTGGACACGAGTTAGCAACTTCACTGGTATATTACAGTTAAAGAATTTGCATGCAACTGTATGACCTATCCTTGAACTCTAAATTATTCAAATTGAAAGCAAATTATTCAATTTACTGCTATTATGATGATCAAGATATTTAGAGCAGTCATTCTATACAGTTCTTTCTTCCTTGCTAAAAAAACAAAATTGAACTGATGTTGTCATTCAGTTACTCGGTCATGTCTGACTCTTTGCAACCCCATGGACTGCAACACACCAGGCTTCCCTGTCCTTCAACACCTCCCGGAGTTTGCTCAAACTCGCATCCATTGATTTGGTGATTACATCCAATCATCTCATCCTCTGTTGTCCCTTTCTCCTCCTGCCTTCAATCTTTACCAGCATCAGTCTTTTCCAGTTAGTCAGCTCTTCGCATCAAATGGCAAAAGTATTGGAGCTTCAGCTTCAGAATCAGTCTTTCCAATGAATATTCAGGGATGACTTCCCTTATGATTAACTGGTTTGATCTGCTTGCAGTCCAAGGGACTCTCGAGAGTCTTCTCCATCACCACAGTTTGAAAGAATCCATTCTTCAGCATTTAGCCTTCTTTATGGTCCAACTCTCACATCTTTACATGACTACTGGGAAAACCATAGCTTTGACTAGATGGACCTTTGTTGGCAAAGTAATGTCTCTGCTTTTTATTCAGAGTCAGCTGAGTCAGTTTTAAAGATTTTGGCTTTATTCCGTGATTCATGAGTCTGGCTGCATCCCATCTGGCAGATAGAAAGGAGCTCTGAAGAGTCATAGAAAATGGAAGCCTTTTACAGGTAGAAGGAGTCAGGTCAAGGAAGTTATTCTAAAAGAGACCTGATTGTTTCAGGCAAGGTCACCTTCCTCTGGGGCACAGCAAGGGTCTGTCCAGTGAAGTACCTCACTAGTGCTGACCAGGAAATTTCAAACTTGAAAGTAATACATGTACTTTTTTGACTAATTCAGATTACCTGCCTGGAAAAGACTGAAACTGCAGTTAGGTTGATATTAATTCTCAGGTGATGTGGGTTTAGCACAAGTGACTCCATTTTGGGCCTCTTGTCTCTGTCTCTCTATCTCTCTCTCTCTTTTTAAATTTATTTGGCTGCACCATGTCTTAGCTGTGGCATGTGGGCTCCAGCTCCCTGAGCAGAGACTGAACCCAGGCCCCCTGCACTGGGAGCGTGGAGTCCCATCCTCTGGACCACCAGGGAAGTCCCTTGCCTCTTTAACACCCTGAAATTTGGGTTTTATGAATCTGCTGTCATATTTTCCACCTGTCTTTCTCATTGAATTTCTATAAACCATGGCTTTTTAGTTCTAGAGACCAAATTTTAGACCCTTGATATTATATATTCTCCTATAGTTTAAATTCTTCTATATTCAATATTGATAGGTAACCAAGAAAAGTCTTACTTTCTATTGGTTTATATTTATGAAATCTGCATTGTCATGATGTATCCTATTTAGGTGTACCTTGGTTTGGGCAAATGTTGACTTTTTAGTGAATTTTTGTAAATCAGCATTTCCAATATTTCCATATAAAAGAGAGCTCTTTTTTTTAGTCAGACACTTGAGATATATTATTTCCCAAAGGAAAATATAATACAAAAGAA
Source organism: Bubalus bubalis (assembly GCF_019923935.1). NCBI lineage: Eukaryota > Metazoa > Chordata > Mammalia > Artiodactyla > Bovidae > Bubalus > Bubalus bubalis. The sequence goes on along the minus strand of NC_059181.1, from coordinate 126,213,041 downwards.
GATAAAATATAGCTGTGTACTGAAATGTGAGTTATCTGTTTCGCTCCATAAATGATGACTTGACAAAAAGATATGGCCTGGCTATTCCTTGACCCTTTTCAGTGTTTTCTGTTACACTATGCCAAAATATGAAGTTCTTTCTCTTTTAAGAGGAAATTTTTCTATTTTACGTATTTTATATAAGACATGATTTGCAGCAGCACAAATGATATGACCCATTTCTGCCACCAGAAGCCAATTTGCAGGCTTAATACTGAAGTTTCAAAGCTAACTTGAGAACCTAGTATTGAAAGCTTGAAGCCTAAGTTGGGACTGTGCAGTAAAGAGGTTGGCTGTGATGTGTATGCTGTTCTTCCATCTAATCCGTGCATGAGATATCAGTTGATTTTGATCACACAAAATGGATAATTTTTAAAACATATATACTAATATGATTATATGTATATATTTATGAAGTTCTTCATTTCCAAGAAAAATGTTTTGCATCAATTAGTTTACATAATTATGGTATACATTTGAAAATTTGACTTATTTTCTCTTAAAATTATTTATGAAATCTCCAGGGAAAGGGCATGGGTATCAGGATATTTGAAAAGCCCCCCAGTGAACTTGAGAACCACTCTTAGCAGATGATCTATAAACTCATATCAAGCAGTTCATTGTTTAGGCTCTTGTTATGACCATCTGCTAAAAATTTTTTTTAAAGACTGTGTTACCTCTCAGTTTCTGTTGAATTTTGCATTTTACAACCTTTCATTTTTCTTAATGAGTAACCAGATCTTTTCTGCTTTTTTGATACGCTGCCTTTGTAATACAGCTTTGAAGATTTGAGTCGGTAATGTTTTTCTTTGCTCTTTCTGCTTTATATCATTTTAAATAGCTAAGTGTCAGTGATAAATTGGAATATGCCTGTGATTTTGTATACACATACCTTTTTTGGCCATGGCTATTTTGCTTAGTGATAAACATGCCATTTCTTTCGTTTTAGATAATACAAGAAGACCCAATGCATTCTCCCTGGATGAGCAACACATTACATGTATTTTGTGCGATTAGTGGTACATCGAGTGACCGAAGTTATGGTTCCCCAAGATACACTGCTGAAATATGAGGACATGCAGATGTCAAGTGACAACAAGACTGAACTTTCTCAGGAATATTTGGAGCTGTGCAAATGTTAAAAATTTAAAGATTTGTTATACACAGAGTGTTTCCTCCTGACACCAAAACCTTCATGCTTTCATACAGGGTGCTTACATATTTGTAAATATTTAAGCAACTTGAAAGTGCCTGGAAAATTGCACCACTGTGCTTAGTTTGTACTTTTTTAGGTAAATCTATATACTGAGAAGTAGAGCTCAAAAACTTTAATTCGATTTGCTTAATTGTCACTTAAAATATTAATGGTACTGTGTAAAATTGTATAATGGAACACAATAAAAGGTCAAACTTCTTTGTAATTAGAAGTGAAGGAAATAATACTTTGAACTTAGCATTTTTCTTGACAGGAAGCTAAATTTATTATCATACTAATCCTTGGAGAATAAATTGATAAACTTTTCGCAAAACATGGATACTTCCAACTGAGGAGATAATTTGAAACCTTGCCTTCGAGTGGTCTAGACTGGGCTAAAGGAAACAGAAGCATTATGTGAAAAGGAAATTTTCACAAAGAAAGGATATGTATATAGAAATACGGGGCTTACCAGTCCTTCAAATTTTGATCCAATGATGCTAGGTATTCCAGTCAGTGGTCTCGCTAACATACGAGGCGAGGGATTCCTTTGTGGCCTGTGTTTGCCTAGCAAGCAGCCTTTGTTGCGAAAGCTTCATCAGCTGAGGCTGTCCATACAGCTAAACAAACATCTCTGAGATTTGCAGTTACTTCTAAGTTTTAGCAGCAGAGTCTGAGGGTAGGGATTTTGTAATGATGACTTTCTTCAGTTTACAAGGTTAATAAGGATTTTGATAGAACTTGATGATCACAGCATTTCTTGGGTCAGTATCCATAACCACCATGTTTTTAGCAGCTGCTGGCTAAGGATTGCATCTCTAACTATGAAGAAACCTCAGATTAACTAAATAATTCAGGAGAAACCAAGATGTGAAGGACATTTTCACCTTGAACTATCCATAAAATTTTGGCTGCCTTTCATGTAAACATTAAGTCCTAGATTTATTTTTCATATGTAGTTTAGCCTATCTTATAGACATTAAAAAAAAAAAAAACACCAGAAAACAGACACTGAAGTATAAGTGGATTGCATGGAGCTTTGGCTTTTTAAATACTCTGTGATCAAGTAAATCTTAGAGATCATTATGCACCTGTCTTGGGCATATTTCTTTACATGTTATTTTTAAGCTTTCAGGGGAGCATGAAATTACTTATAAAAGATTAATTTTGTATTTTAATAAGGGATTCAGAAATTCCTTAATATCTTGGAGTCACGTGAAGAGTTAGTTTCACCTTTAAAACTATTATATGTGGCACATATATGTAAAAAAAACTGTCACCCAGAGAGAGTGCTGCCTTCTGAGAATGAGGCATCTTAGGGAAACTTGAGTGCTCTTTTGTCAATGACCAGTCCCTATCCTATCCCCCAGTATATACTGTGCCCTGTGGGTCATTTTAAAAAGTGTAACAAATGACCTGCCCTCAAGGAAGTTGCAGTCTAGTTGAGGTGGCAAGATAGACATGAAATTAAATAATACAAGAATTAACAATATAAGACAAGATAAGTTGTCTATGAGGACTGCCAAATGAATGACACTGTCCATAACTCATATCATATTCAAGGGATGAGAAGCTGCTGTGAGTGTGAATGTTCAGGGATGACTTCATGGAGAAAGGAAAGCCTTGAATGGGCTTTCAAAGATGAGAAGCTATTCTAGGCAGGAGGACCATCACGCGCAAAGGTGTAGAAAGATTTTGTAAAAGTTCAGGGTACTGGTGAAAGGACCAGTTTTGTTCAAGGGAGTAGTGGATGCTAAATCTAGAAAGACTATTTAGACCTAGATATTGGAAAGCCTTGAATACCAGGATAATAGTATTTTGACTTTACTCAAGAACAGGAGGAAACCAGTCAAGGTTTTTGAATGGAGAGATTACTTGACTAAATATTATTTTTATGAATGTAATCCTTTATATTGCTGCCAGATGCCTTTGAGTCTGAGAGAGATGGACATATGGAAACCAGTTAGATAGTTATTGCAGTAATCTAATGAGTCCATCTATGGGCTCATAGATGTGAACAAGAATGGAGAAAAAGGACAAGTGCAAGAGATACTATGTGGAAAGATTGGGCATGACTTATTGATGGCTAAGGAGAAAAAAGGAAAAGCTAAAGATAATTTTGTGTCCTGTGGCCAATGAGTTCTCCAGGTCATGGCAAAATTTTATGGGATTATTTTCAATAGCTTCCAAACTGAGGGTAGAAAGGTATATAGAGACAACACGGTGGGTTAGACTAGAGAAAGCCACTAAGTATGCCTTGAAACACTGCGTATGTTAGGTATTACTGTTTATATAGTTTAATGATTTCATGAAGTGATTTGGCCTCTACAGATGAATTCACATCAAGAATACATTTCTGCTATACTGATTATTTTTTCAATTAAGCTTGACTCCAGGTTCCCTGGAAACTACTGTTTTGACAGTCTTTGAACAGCTTGTAAACTGTGAATAAAGTCAGCATAGTGGTGTTAGCTTATCACAAGAATGATAACCCATAGAGAAAGTAAGCAATTCCATGCAGGTTTTCTGAGTAACCAGTGCACCAATGGCATCATGTCCATAGATGGTATTGTTATTGTTACCATATTTATATGAATTGACTGCATATATAAATACTGTATCTTTTTAAAAATGAAACAGCAGCAGTGGTAGCAACAGCCTTGGAACTGTGACCAACATATCGTAGAACTAGAGATGACTCACTGGTTAATTAACAAACTAAATAGGTCAGCATGATAAAAACCCAAGCCTTTGATTATAAATACTAGTCTATCTGTAATGCAGAACCTGAGCAATGTATTGAAATCTTAGGAATTTCCTAACTGTTGAAAATCTTAATAATGAGATACATATTTCAGGCTTCTCATACACAAAATGGTGGGCTGCCTTCAGTCTTCTAATAACAGTACACTATACTTCACTATCAAAACACAGGGAGAGGAGTAGAGTAAAAGACGATTAGGGGTGGGGAATGGGTTTTATCACAGGACTATTCCCCTGTCCTGGAAGTTGACCAGTAAGAGTGCTTTGTTCATCTTGTTCCAGTGACAATGCTTTCTTTCTAGTCCCTAGCCACATAATGGTTCCTCTAAGAAAAGTGTATATGTATGTTTATCCAACTCCAGATTGACGTTGCGACTAAATTCTTCAAAGATTGTGTTTCTATGTATGGCATCTTAAGACTTTTTCCAACATACTTTCTTGTCTTCTGTTTTCCTCTTTGTTAAGCTGTAATTTGTACACCTTGCAATTCACCCATTTAAAATGCAAATTCTGTAGTTTTTAGTGTATTCACGGTTGTGTGACCATCGCCACAATTAATTTTAGAATATTTTCATCACTTCCAAAGGAAACCCTATACTCATTATCAGTCAATCCCATTGCCCACCATCCAGTCCCCAGCCCCTGACAATCAGTAATCAACTTTTCTGTATCTATAGATTTGTATCCTGGACATTTCTTATAAATGGAATCACATACTGTGTGGCCTTCTGTGACTAGCTTCTGTCATTTAGCATGATATTTTCAAGGTTCATCCATGTTGTAACTTGTATTAGAATTTCACTCCTTTTAATGGCTGGATAATAACTCCTTTTGTATGAATATGTCATATTTTGTTTGTTTATCAGTTAATGAACATTTGGTTTGTTTTTGCTTTTTGGCTATTGTTGATAATGTTGCTATGAACATTTGCCTACAAGTTTTTCTATGGGTATGTTTTCATTTGTCTTGGGCATATACCTAGGAGTTGAATTACTGGGTCATATGGTAACTATGTTTAAACTTTTGAAGAACTGCCAGACTCTTTTCTACAGTAGTTGCACCACTTTACAGTCCCAGCAGCACTAAATAAGGATTTCAGTTTCTCCATATTCTCAACAACACTTGTTATTATCTGCCTCTTTCATTACACCTTCCTAGTAGGCGTGAAGTGGTATCTCATTGGGGTTTTTATTTACATTTCCCAAATAATTAATGAAGTTGAGCATCGTTTCATGTGTTTGTTGACCATTCTTATACGTTCTTTGGAAATACGTCTATTCAGAGTGCTCACCCATTTTTAAACACTGGTTTCTCTGTTGATCGTTGAGTTGCAAAAGTTCTTTATATGTTCTAGATGCAAGTTTCTTATCAGCTATATGATTCCCATATATTTCTGCGTGTTGACTTTTTACTTTTGTAATGGTGTTGAGTCAAAAGTTTTTAATTTTGATGAAGTCCAATTTCTCTATGTTTTCTTGTCGTTTGTGCTTTGATGTTGTATCTAAGAAGGCGTTGCCTAATCCAAGGTCATGGAGATTTACACCTATATTTTCTTTGAGTTAAAAAAATTTTTTTTTATTTTACTATTTACCCATACTTTATTTACAAATTGCAAGTCTTCTTATGGTACATAAAATGCTTTCTGTAGCTCATCTCAGCTTTGTTCACACTGAAGTGAGCTGTTTTCTATGCTTAATTGCTGCTGCTGCCACTGATTTGTTTTCTTTCAGGATCAAGATGGGCGCTTTCATATATAATCTTATTTTTAATTCCTTCTCTGGCAAGTCTTTCCTGGATTCTTAGCTTTGCATAATTATACCTACAATGGAACCAGCATCCTAAAGTCGCCAAGATAAATCCTCCTATTCCAATGTCACATAATCTTCTAAAATCTACCTTCCCCTTCCCAGGGTCCCTGGGCTCCGGCACAGCCGCCATGGGGACTGTCAGCACCTCGGAGTTTTAGTTTTAACTCTTACTTTTAGGTCTTTGATTCATTTCAAGCTGGATTTTGTTTATGGTTTGAGATAAGGGTTCAAATTCATTGTTTTGCATGTGGATATCCAGTTGTCTTTGTATTATTTGTTGAAAAGATTTATTTTCCCCCATTGAATGGTCTTAGCACTCTCTTCAAAAATCAGTTGACCGGAAATGTATGGTTTTATTCTGGGCTCTCGGTTCTATTCCATTGATCTGTATGTCTGTCCTTATGCTAGTACTACATTGTCTTGATTACTGTATCTCTATATTAAGTTTTAAAATTGGGAAGTGCAAGTCCTCCAGCTATGTTCTTTTTCAAGACTGTTTTGGATATTCTGGTCCCTTGTATTTCCATATAATTTTTAGATGTAGATTGTCAGTTTTTGCAAAAAATGTAGCTGGGATTTTGGTAGTGTTTGCTTTGAATCCATAATTTAATTTGATGAGTATTGCCACCTTAAAAATGTTAAGTTTCAATTCAAAAGCATAAGATATTTTTCTGTTTCCTTTGGTTTTCTTTCATTTCTTTCAATAGTATTTTGTGGTTTCCAGTGTAGAAGTCTTGCACTTCTTTTTTTAAATGTATTCCTTGGTATTTTATTCTTTTTAATGGTATTATAAAGGGAGTTGTTTTTTAAATTTCATTTTCCAGTTATTCTTTGCTAGTTTATAGAAATACAACTGGCTTTTGTATATTGGCCTTGTGTCCTGAAAGCTTGCTGAATGCATTTATTAGCTTTAATAGTTTTTTTTAACTGATTCTTTAGTGTCATCTGGAAATATAGAGAATTTTACTTCATCCTTTCCAATCTTGATTCTTTTCATTTCGTGTTCTCACTTGGCACTTGGCTAGGACTTCCAGTAGAATGTTAAATGGCAGTGGTAAGAGCAAGACATTCTTGTCTTATTACTCATCTTTGGGAGAAAGCTTTCAAACTTTCACGTTAGGTGTAGTTTTAGCCATGGTTTTTCATAGATGCTTTTTATCAGGTTGAGGAAGTTCCCTGCAACATGCTTTGCATCTGTTTTCTGATTCAATCAATTCCCCCAGTAATCATATGATCCTTGTATGAGGTATAGGGAAATAGATGACAAATGTACCCTATTAAGAAAGAGTACATTTCTTAATTTTAATATGACATGTACTCTATGACATATGGGGCTTCCTGGCTGGCTCAGAGGTTAAAGCGTCTGCCTCCAATGCGGGAGACCCGGGATCGATCCCTGGGTCGGGAAGATCCCTTGGAGAAGGAAATGGCAACCCACTCCAGTATTCTTGCCTGGAGAATCCCATGGACGGAGAAGCCTGGTAAGCTACAGTCCACAGGGTCGCAAAGAGTCAGACCCGACTGAGCGACTTCACTTTCACTATGACATATAAGGAAATAGATGACAAATGGTTAAGAAATGTACTCAAGATACACATCAAATTAGAAATGAAATCAAAGCATCCTAATTCAGAGTCCAACGTGTTTTCAGCTCTTATATACTATTTCCTACAGTCTGCTGCTACAGCTTTATACAGAGACCCAAAAAGTTTCCTCTCTTCCACTTTTTTCCTTAGAAGGTAAGCCATTTAAGGGTGAAATTGTCGGTCGCTCAGTCAGGTCTGACTCTTTGTAACATCATGGACTGTAGCCCACCAGGCTCCTCTGTCCATGGAATTCTCTAGGCAAGAATACTGGAGTGGGTTGCCATTTCCTTGTCCAGCGGATCTTCTCAACCCAGGGATTGAACTTGGGTCTCCTGTAATTTCAGGCAGCTTCTTTACTGCCTGAGCCACCAGGGAATCTTCTGGTTTTTCATCTCTGTTTCCCTGAAACCTAAAAGCACCTGCCAAAGAATAAGAACTTGAGCTGTCTCAAGGAAAGAAAGCCAGATTAGGTTAGCAGATGCTTCTAGAGCCTTTAGTATGGGCAAGGCAATGTGGACAATATCCCAGCCCTCAAAGTGATTATGGTTGAGGCAGATAAGACATAGTCACAAAAGGAGATATGAGAAGGTCTGATAATAGCAAATCACTGGTCATGAGAAGTGCTTGAATAGTCAGAGCTTTTGCAGATGTAAAACAAAAGGCTTCATGAAGGAGGACAGCCTTGAAGGATGGGTAGGAAAGAGCATGTGTGTGTTAAGGAAGGAACCTAGACAAGGTTTTTAACAGGAAGTTAAAAACTTCATTTTAACTACTATATGAATGCTGACCATTAGAACTGATCACTATAAGAGCTATGCAAAGGAAAGATAATAATAGACTGCATATAAAAGCCGGTAACATTGTCTTGTTCTTCTGATCCCCTTATCTTTTGCCTTAGACTCAAACTCAGTAAAGCATGTTTTTATTTTTTTGTCAGAACATTTGCACTCTAATTGCTTTGTCCCAATGTTAGAAAAAATTTGAAGCCAACCTCAGTCAAGTTCTGACCAAAAAGTATTGTTCTTTGCATATTGCAGCATTTTGTATTCTTTGTGTATTGCAGCATTTTGTAATAATCACTGATTCTCTAGATCATCTAGGGCTGAGAGTCTTACAGGCTGTGCACTCCTCACCCAGAATGGTGAGTATGTGCCTCTGATAGGAAACAAAGGGAAGGTATCATAAACTGTTGAGGGCTACAATCTGGGAATTGTTGACGACCTCTCAGAATTTTTTTATCTACCATTGTAAGCCAGCTATATGGACGATCAAGGCTGTATTCAGTGGGTAGATATACAGGTGTCTTGCTAAGTCACTTCAGTTCAGTTCAGTTGGTCAACTGTCGTATTGAGTGTGTCCAACTCTTTGCAACGCCATGAACTGTAGCATGCCAGGCCTCCCTGTCCATCACCAACTCCTGGAGTTTACCCAAACTAATGTCCATTGAGTCGGTGATGCCATCCAACCATCTCATCCTCTGTTGTCCACTTCTCCTCCTGCCCTCAATCTTTCCCAGCATCAGGGTCTTTTCAAATGAGTCAGCTCTTTGCGTCAGGTGGCCAAAGTACTGGAGTTTCAGCTTTAGCATCATTCCTTCCACTGAACACCCAGGCGTGATCTCCTTTAGCATGGACTGGTTGGATCTCCTTGCAGTCCAAGGGACTCAAGAGTCTTCTCCAACACCACAGTTCAAAATCATCGATTCTTCAGTGCTTAGCTTTCTTTATACTCCAACTCTCACATCCATACATGACAACCGGAAAAACCATATCTTTGACTAGATGGAACTTTGCTGACAAAGTAATATCTCTGCTTTTTAATATGGTGTCTAGGTTGGTCATAATTTTCCCTCCAAGGAGTAAACATCTTTTAATTTCATGGCTGCAATCACCATCTGCAGTGATTTTGGAGCCCCTCTAAAATAAAAAGACACTTACTACTCTTTTTCCTATTTCCAATCAGTCTGTTGTTCCATGTCCAGTTCTCACTTGCTTCCTGACCTGCATACAGGTTTCTCAAGAGGCCGGTCAGGTGGTCTGGTATTCCCATCTCTTTAGGAATTTTCCACAGTTTATTGTGATCCACACAGTCAAAGGCTTTGGCATAGTCAATAAAGCAGAAATAGATGTTTTTCTGGGACTCTCTTGCTTTTTCGATGATCCAGTGGATGTTGGCAATTTGATCTCTGGTTTCTCTGCCTTTTCTAAAACCAGCTTGAACATCTGGAAGTTCATGGTTGACATAATGTATAAGCCTGGCTTGGAGAATTTTAAGCATTACTTTAGTAGTGTGTGAGATGAGTGCAGTTGTGCGGTATTTTGAGCATTCTTTGGCATTGCCTTTGTTTGGGATTGGAATGAAAACTGACCTTTTCCAGTCCTGTGGCCACTGCTGAGTTTTCCAAATTTGCTGGCATATTGTGTGCACCACTTTCACAGCATCATCTTTCAGGATTTGAAATAGCTCAACTGGAATTCCATCACCTCCAGTACCTTTGTTTGTAGTGATGCTTCCTAAAGCCCACTTGACATCACATTCCAGGATGTCTGGCTCTAGGTGAGTGATCACACCATTATGATTATCTGGGTTGTGAAGATCTTTTTTGTGCAGTTCTTCTGTGTATTCTTGCTACCTCTTCTTAATATCTTCTGCTTCTGTTAGGTCCATACCATTTCTGTCCTTTATTGAGCCCATCTTTGCATGAAATGTTCCCTTGGTATCTCTATTTTCTTGAAGAGATCTCTAGTCTTTCCATTCTATTGTTTTCCTCTATTTCTTTGCACTGATCGCTGAGGAAGGCTTTCTTATCTCTGCATGCTATTCTGCATTCAAATGGGTATATCTTTCCTTTTCTCTTTGGTTTTTGCTTCTCTTCTTTGCAGAGCTATTTGTAAGGCCTCCTCAGACAGCCATTTTGCTTTTTTGCATTTCTTTTTCTTGGGGATGGTCTTGATCCCTGTCTCCTGTACAGTGTCACGAACCTCTGTCCATAGTTCATCAGGCACTCTGTCTATCAGGTCTAGTCTTTTAAATCTATTTCTCACTTCCACTGTATAACCATAAGGGATTTGATTTAGGTCATACCTGAATGGTCTAGTGGTTTTCCCCACTTTCTTCAATTTCAGTCTGTATTTGGCATTAAGGAGTTCATGATCTGAGCCACAGTCAGCATTCGGTCTTGTTTTTGCTGACTGTATAGAGCTTCTCCATCTTTGACTACAAAGAATAAAATCAATCTGATTTCGGTGTTGGCCATCCGGTGATGTCCTTGTGTAGTCTTCTTTTGTGTTGTTGGAAGAGGATGTTTGCTAAGACCAATGCGTCTCTTGGAAAAACTATTAGTCTTTGCCCTGCTTCATTCTATACTCCAAGGCCAAATTTGCCTGTTACTCCTAGTATTTCTTGACTTCCTACTTTTGCATTCCAGTCCCCTATCATGAAAATGACATCTTTTTGGGGTGTTAGTTCTAAAAAGTCTTGTAGGTCTTCATTGAACCGTTCAAATTCAGCTTCTTCAGCGGTACTGGTCGGGGCATAGACTTGGATCACCGTGATATTGAATGGTTTGCCTTGGAAATGAACAGAGATCATTCTGTCATTTTTAAGATTGTATCCAAGTAGTGCATTTCAGACTCTCCTGTTGACTAGGATGGCTACTCCATTTATTCTAAGGGATTCCTGCCCACAGTAGTACATATAATGGTCATCTGAGTTAAATTCACCCATTCCAGTCCATTTTAGTTCGCTGATTCCTAGAATGTGGACATTCACTCTTGCCATCTCCTGTTTGACCACTTTCAATTTGCCTTGATTCATGGACCTAACATTCCAGGTTCCTGTGCAATATTGCTCTTTACAGCATTGGACCTTGCTTCTATCACCAGTCACATCCACATCTGGGTGTTATTTTTGCTTTGGCTCCATCCCTTCATTCTTTCTGGAATTATTTCTCCACTGATCTCCAGTAGCATATTGGGCACCTACCTACCTGGGGAGTTCCTCTTTCTTTTTGCCTTTTCATACTGTTCATGGGTTTCTTAAGGTAAGAATACTGAAGTGGTTTGCCATTCCCTTCTCCAGGGGACCACATTCTGTCACACCTGTCCACCATGACCCATCCGTCTTGGGTGGCCCCACACAGCATGGCTTAGTTTCATTGAGTTAGACAAGGCTGTGGTCCATGTGATCAGATTGGCTAGTTTTCTGTGATTCTGGTTTCAGTCTGTCTGCTCTCTGATGCCCTCTCTCAGCGCCTACTGTCTTACTTGGGTCTCCCTTACCTTGGACGTGGGGTATCTCTTCACGGCTGCTACAGCAAAGTGCAGCCACTGCACCTTACCTTGGACGTGGGGTATCTCCTCTCAGCCGCTGCTCCTGACCTTGGACATAGGGTATCTCCTCTTGGCTGCTCCGGTGGTGTGCAGCAACCACTCACTGAAGTCACTTCAGTGGTGTCCAACTCTGTGACTGCATGAACTGTAGCCTGCGAGGCTCCTCTGTCCATGGGATTCTCCAGGCAAGAATACAGGAATGGATTGACATCCCTTCCTCCAGGGGATCTTCCTAACCCAGGGATCCAACCCAAGTCTCTTGCGTCTCCTGCATTGCAGACAGATTCTTTACCTACTGAGCCACCTGGGATATACAGGTAATAGATTATAATTATAATCCAGTAGTTATTCCAACGACTGAGCGACTTCGCTTTCACTTTTCACTTTCATGCATTGGAGAAAGAAATGGCAACCCACTCCAGTGTTCTTGCCTGGAGAATCCCAGGGATGGGGGAGCCTGGTGGCTGCCGTCTATGGGGTCACACAGAGTCGGACACGACTGAAGTGACTTAGCATAGTTATTCCAAGGGTGGCCTTTTTCTGTCATTAACTGGACTGGGTCTTCTGGATTCTGCATCTGTTTGAGAGATGTAAGTAATAGTGCCTAGCACTGTTATATTTGGATGTTTGATACTGAGAAGCAAAAGCAGAGCTAATATAGACGTGGAGTTCTGTTCAGTGCAAAGCTGAGCAGGTCCTATAGTGCTCATGCACTGAATTATTTCATAATTCTTCCTTGCCATAGTCAAGATTTGAGATGCTTCCAGAAGCAATGTAACATGGAGATAGTACTAGATCTTCCCTCCATAGCCCAAACTAAATCTAGATAGACAAACACCCAAAATGAAAGGGGTTGAGAAAAGGGAAAGGGCTGATCTGGCAGAATGATCCCTACCACAACAAACAGTGAAAGTGAAAGGCTTCTGGGAGGAAACTAGGCTGAACTTGGTTCCACCGGAACCCCAAGTAGGCACCGGGTCAGCTGAATACAATTCAGGTCACATGCAAGAGAAATTATGTTCAAAGAGGTAATCTGGGGTATTTACACAGAATGTTTTGGTTTTGAAAATAAGGTAATCCCACTGCCTCCACCACCACATCCTCTGTTATGGAAAGTGAAAGTCACTCAGTCATGTCCGACTCTTTGCGACCCGATGGACTGTAGCCCACCAGGCTCCTCTGTCCATAGAATTTTCAAAGCAAGAATACTGGAGTGGTTGCCATGCCCTCCTCCAGGGGACATTCCCTACCCAGGGATCGAACTGGGCTCTCCTGCATTGCAGTCAGATTCTTTACCTATCTGAGCCACCACAGAAGCCCACTGACAAAACATACAAAGATGCTGGCTGATAGCAATCAACCTTGCCATACTGGAACACGCTGACTGCATGGGAACCCTGCCCTGTGTCTATCTTCCTGAACGGTAGCCAGTTATTGATTGTTGTAGCTTCCACACACATCTGAGCATCGACCACCCGTCTCTTATGCCCCCAAACTCTTGGGCCTCTCTGCTTACCTCCTCTGGCTTCCTTCCACTATCAGAATTACACAGAAGTGGTTTTCGGTTTGCGATTGAACTGATATGAGTTACTCCCTCAGTATTTCCTCTCTAGAGACTCTCTAAAGCCATAGCCTCCTTCAATTGAATTGAATGTATGTTTCTGATTTGGATTTCTTCTGTCAACGTTCACAGATAACCAGCTCTCTTAAAAAAGATGAAAGTGTTTTCAGTTTCCCGGCCCCATTTCCTACCCATTTCTCTGCAGCTTTAACACATGTATACCTGTGGCGGATTCATTTTGATATTTGGCAAAACTAATACAGTTATGTAAAGTTTAAAAATAAAATAAAATTAAAAAAAAAAAAAAAAGAAATCCTGTAGGGGAAAGTTTGCCCAACCAATCTTGTTTAAAGACATTTCATCCTCACTTCGGGTGATGGGACCTGGAGTGTGGTCTACACTCTCTGTGTCTAGCAGTCAAGTGCTGGCCCCTCCCTCCCAGTGCCTCCTAGGTCCTGTCCTCCTCTGCTCAGTCTCTTCTTCTCTCCAAGAACTCCCCAGCACTCTGTGCTGTGTGCTCTCCTCACACTAGCTGCTCAGTGCTCGCTGTCTGGATGAATCTCTTCCCGCAACCATGACCCATAACTCCAGCTCATGTCACTGAAGGGCATTTCAGCAAGTTTCTGCAGCCACTGCAACTTGTGGGAAAATGACACTTAGTCAGGATCTGACAAGCCTGCACTAGGGAAATGTCTTGAGATGGAACTGGCTATAGTTTCCCTCTCTTCACTCCAAATCTGATATTTATCTCGCAGATGGATACCTCTCCACCCTCAGGTTCCCTCCCTGCCAGGTATTCTGCAGCACGGATTTCTTCCTTTGGATGGCTCTCAGCAAATCAGTCCCTGGCCCTGCTCTGCTTCCCTCTCCTGATCCGATGTTGGGACATCCCTAGGAAGTCAGCTACCTCATCAATCCACCCCCTCTTCCAGGAGGTAGCAGAGTGGGGTGGGTATCTTGCACTTCCTCTTTCCAGGAGGCCAACAGGCCACCACATCTTTGTAACTGTGACAAGGTACATACACACACCTCCATTGATTCAGGACTTTATTTTTTTATGTCTTTCAGTAGATAGTCTTCTCCAGCTAATGCCTTTTTCCTTCAGGGCTAATATCTTAGAAGTCTTGGGTCTTATTAGAGGAATTAAACTGCTTTATAGTTGGCAGCAGTAATAGAACTGAAATTGTTTGTTCAAGTTAACAAGTTGGAGGTCACTAGTAGTGAGAAAGACTTCACCAGGAAGTGGAAAGGACAGCTACAGAGATGGTGAGGCAGACCTTGAGCATCCTCAGATTCCTAAACATAGCCTGCCTGTAGACCAACTGCCAGGCTAGAAATGAGGGTCAGGCTGCCCGCTCCTGCCTGTGGTATGCAGGTATGTGTGTATAGACCCTGACCTTCCCCACCATCACCTGCTGGCCGACCTCACACATGCTTTCTTTGGTTATTCCTTTGTTCCCTGGTCCCTTAGATCTTAGAACAGTGGTTCTTAATTGGGATTGATCATTGGGCAGGATCAATGTCAAGACATTTGGCAATGACTGGAGACATTTTGGGAAGTGGGGTAGACCTGGGTGCTGATCAACACCCTAGGGTGCACAGGCAGCCACCCACAACAAAAATGTACCTGGCCTCCAAGGTCAGGAGAGCGGAGTACTACTACCTCAGTGAACTCCCTGAAAGCTGCTCCACCGGCTGGTTCGTCCTCAAGGACCCTTTTGCTGGCCATCCCATCAGTAAATTCACTTGGCGATCTCTTTCCTACTAGGGACTTTTTTACCCTCAACTGCAACTGTTACCCTCTTGTGTTCCTGCGTACTGGGCTTCCCAGGAGGCGGTAGTGGTAAAGAACCCGCCTGCCAATGCAGGAGAGGAAAGAGTCGTGGCTTCCATCCCTGGGTTGGGAAGATCCACTAGAGGAGGGTATGGCAACCCACTCCAGTTTTCTTGCCTGTAGAATCCCGTGGACAGAGGAGCCTGGCAGGCTACAGTCCATAGGGTCACAAAGAGTGAGACACAACGGAAGCGACTTAGCACGTGCACACACACGTACCTGCATACCACAAGCAGGAGTGGGCCTCCTGACCCTCATTTCTAATCTGGCACTTGGTCTACAGGTGGGCTTTGCATACATGAGCTCATTTTGTACTCACTGCAACTTTGTGAGGCAATTACTAATATCACCAGCCACCTTATGACTGGGGAAGCTGAGGCACAGTGAAGCTAGATAAGTTGTTTGAGATCACACAATAAGTAGTGAGCTAGAATCTGAACCCAGGGAATCTAGTGTAGAAATTCACACTCTGAACCACCACATGGAGATGAATCAAGGAAAAAAGAGGACAGATGCAGGAGAATAAAATGAGGAGGAAAGAAGGAAGGAGGAGGAAAGCTTCAGTTCCCTGACATCAGAAGGCAGTTGCTAGGCGGTACCCAGCCTCTTTTTCCAGGCCCGTGGATCACCGACTTCTGTCTCTGTTACCAAAGCTTCTTAAGTACATCAGACTTAGGCAAGAGTTCAAATCAGTGAAATAAATGGTGTCCAGGAGAAAGCAATGGCACCCCACTCCAGTACTCTTGCCTGGAGAATCCCATGGACGGAGGAGCCTGGTAGGCTGCAGTCCATGGGGTCGCTAAGGGTCGGACACGACTGAGTGACTTCACTTTCACTTTTCACTTTCATGCATTGGAGAAGAAAATGGCAACCCACTCCAGTGTTCTTGCCTGGAGAATCCCAGGGATGGGGGAGCCTGGTGGGCTGCCGTCCCTGGGGTTGCAAAGAGTTAAACACAACTGAAGCAACTTAGCAGCTGCAGCAGCAGAGGAATCAACGTTTTCTTTCATTAAAATTTTTTTATTGGAGTACAGTTGCTTTATAATGTTTTGTCAGTTTCTTGTGTACAGCAAACTGGCTCAGCTCTATGTATACATATATCCCTTCTTTTTTGGATTTCCTTCCCATTTAGGTCATCACAGAGCATTGAGTAGAGTTCCCTGTGCTATACAGTAGGTTCTCATTAGTTATACTTAGTCGTGTATACCTGTCAATCCCAAGGTTCCAAATTTATCCCTCCTCAACACCAGTATCCCCCCTAGTAACCAGAAATCTGTTTTCTACATCTGTGACTCTATTTCTGTTTTGCAAATGAATTCATTTGTACCATTTTTGTTTTAGATTTCACATATAAGCAGTATCATATGATGTTTGTCTTCCTTACTTCACTCAATATGACAATCTCTAGGTCCATTCATGTTCCTGCAAATGGCATTAGTTTCTTCTTTTTTTATGGCTGAGTAACAGTCTACTGTTATTTTTATATAGTAAAAAAAAGCAATGGTTTTCTGAAGGAATCTGAATTCAGGAATATAAAAATGCTACATTTGGTTTTGCTTTTCACCTCTGCCAAAGCCCAACCTAGGACAACAAAATCAAAAGATCCACTTATGTCCTCCCTCACCACACAGCTGTAATTTCAACAAGTGTGTGCATGTGCGCTTGCCAAGTATCATCAGTCATGTCAGATACTCTGCGACCCCATGGACTGTAGCCCACCAGGCTCCTCTGTTCATGGGATTCTCCAGGCAAGAATACTGGAGTAGGTTGTCCTGCCCTCCTGCAGGAACTGAACCTGTGTCTCTTGTGTCTCCTGCATTGCAGGTGACTTCTTTACCCACTGATCCATCTGGGAAGCCCAATTTAAACAAGAACAGGCCTTAAGATCCTAGGAAGATTGGAGACTAAACTGAAGATCATTCCAATTCTCAAATAAATTCTCAAAAGCCGTCTCACCTTCACCTGCACCTTGCTACATCTTTAGGGTTCCAAAAGAAATGAGAGCTTTATGGCTAAAGTGAACACTGGCCCTGAGATCAAACCTGGAACTCTCAGCTCCTTACCCAGAGTGGCAAGAAGACTATGGGGTTTGGCGTGTTTACTTTGGTAGGTAGAACCGGAAGGGTGTCACTATACCCTGGCTTGGTGTCCAGCTCCAGCCTCTCTCCTAAGTTCTAGAGCCTATACCCAGCTGCTTGCTGGGCTTCTCCCCTTGGGGACCCGTGGGTACTTGAGGATCACCATGCCCCGACCTGACCTCCTGCTCTTCCCTGAACACCTGCTCCTCTTCCTGTGTTCCCCGTCTCAGTGATGACAATATCTCCCATCCAGTTACCCAGGCCAGGAACCCAAGAGTCACCTAGGCAGCGTACGTTTTCCGTAAAAAGCCAAATGGGAAATATCTGAGGCTTGGCCAGCCATACGGTCTCTGTCGCAACTAGTCAGCCCTGCCGTTGCAGAATGAAAGCGGTCATTAGACAGCATGTAGCAAGTGGGTGGAGCTGTGGTCCAATCAATCTTCAATTAGGTGCACTAAAACATTTTCACATAATTTTCATAGGTTCCAAAATGAAAGGTTCCTTTTGATTTTTTCCCAGTTATTTAAAAATGTAAAATCCATTCTCAGGTCGTGGGTCGTACAGAAATAAATGGGCTGGATTTGGTTGGTCTAGAATCCTCACGCTCCTTCCTTCCCACGTCTAATCGGGCAAGTCCTACAGAACTCACTTCCTGAACTCGTTTTGGATCTGTCCCACTTCTTCATCCATACGTACACCACATGAGATCTTTGTCCATATCTACACCACTTGTCCACATGGCTTCCTGACATGGACAGTTAAACAAAATTGAAGACTGCAAAGAAAGATCCTTTATGACTATGGTAAGCAGAAGTACATGTCCCTCCCAGGTTAAGTTCCTCAGAGTGTGAAGGATAAGCTAAAGAAGAGTTTGCTTCTTCCTACATCTGGCACTGCAGAAAAAATCTGTTAATGACTGCCAGTGTTTCATGAGGTGGGCTGGGAGGAGAGGGGAAACGATGCTCTGTAATCTAGTCCATATGAAAGGGACTATGAAGCAGAGAATGGGAGAGAGCTCCTGAGTACACTCTGGCTCCATCTAACCTCAGGGACTGCCTGGCCAAAGTTGGGCCCTTATCTCCAGTGATCTCCAGACTGAGACACTCAGATCCGCTTTGGTTAGGGGCCATGACATCTTCAGGTGGCTAGAACTCAGCTAATCTGCCCAAGACAGCTGAGGCATTGCTTCTCAGTTTCTAGTCCTCTGTCCTGTCTACACTTTCAGTGCAGCATTGTAGAGCAGCAGCATTCTTCCCTGGAAAGGGGACCAGTGGCCAAACATCCCTGGAGTTCACCCTGTCTGTAGGATGACAGTCACCTAGTCCTGGTGGGAGCAAGAGACGTTAGGCCAATCACTCTCTGATGTCATGCCTCCCATGTAAAGAAAGGGGAAAGCCAATTCCATTTCGATTTTATTCATTTGCTGGAATTTAAGAAGCATTTTAGATTTTTTAAATATTATGGAAGTGTGATCGATTTCCAATGTTGTGTTAATTTCTGTGTATAGTAAAGTGATTCAGTACACACACACATATATTTTTTCATATTCTTTTCCACACAGTTTATCATGGGATGCTGAAAATGGCTTTTTGTGCTATGTATAGGACCTTGTTGTGTATTCATGCTATATATAATAGTTTGCATTTGCTAATCCCAAACTCCCAATACTTCCCTCCCCCACCCCGCTTCCTCATGACAACTGGAAATCTGTAAGAAATATTTTTGATTTCTGATTGTTTCTTTTTTCTACATTGCCAAGGATAGGATGATTAGAAGTAACTACATGTCTTTTAAAATGACCTTTTTCTTTCTGTAAAAGTGAACTACCACAGCAAACTGCTCCTTGAATAACACAAAACTCCATTCCAAAACAAACACCTAGAAATGTTGTACAAAGCACAACATCATACATAGATATTTCACACTGTGTCCCCTCTCCTCAAACCTCCAGTTTCTCCTGTACCATGTAACTCTCTGCAAATGATCTTTCTTCTGATTTCTCTGAAAAAATAGGATTCAGAAGAGGATGTCTCCATCTTCCCTACTGCCAACTCTCCCAAACTCTATGCTGCCTTTCCTCCTGATCTCCCCTCATCTCATGACCACGTATATGCTGATGACACCCACAGGCATATCTCCAACCCAAATATCTCTGAACTTGCAAATGCTATGCCCAACTGTATCATGTCTCCCCTTGCATATCTCAAATTTAACCAGGTCTCTTGATTTCCATCCCCCAAGCCTGCTTGTTTCCCAGAATTCCTCGTCTCTGTAAATGACATCACCACTCAATATTTGCTCAGGCCAGAAAGCTAAGACTTGGTTCTATCACCTGTGTCTGTCTCACACACACACCTTGTCTTGATCCTTCAGCATATATTTTTGGCTGAACCATCACAATCTACCTGTAATTTTACCCTTTCTTGTCACCCCCATTCTGCTGTCCTGTGCTAAGTCACTTCAGTCATGCCTGACTCTTTGCAACCCAATAGACTGTAGCCAACCAGGCTCCTCTGTCTGGGATTCCTGAAGCAAGAATACTGGAGTGGGTTGCCGTGCCCTCCTCCAGGGGATCTTACTGACCCAAGGGTCGAACCTGGGTCTCCTGAGTCTCCTGCACTGCAGGCAGATTCTTACCACTGAGCCACTGGGGAAGCCACCTCCATTACTACCATCCTAATCTGGGTGACTTACATCTCCTGCCTGGCCACCCACAGTAGTCTTCTCACTTATCTCCCCCCATCCACCGTTTCCTACCTTAGAGTCTATTCTCACCTCTACAGCTGAAGTGGTCTTCATAAAACTTAAGACAAGGACGTCCCTGGTGGTCCAGTGATTCAGAGTCTATTCTTCTGCTGCTGGGGGCACAGGTTTGATCCCTGGTTGGGAAAATAAGATCCCACGTGCAGCGTGGTGAGGTCAAATACATAAATGAAACGTCAGTCAGATCATGGCATGCCCCTCTGTTCAAACCCTCCAGTGGATCTCTTCTCACTCCAATAAAAGCAAAAGCCTGCTATGCTCTGGCTGATCTGGTGCTTTGGCATCTTTGGTGTACCCCTGATCCTTTTCTCTCTCTCCACTTTCCCACCATGCTCCAGCGACACACACCCTATTGTTTTTCCTTGA
The DNA here is from genome assembly GCF_019923935.1 of Bubalus bubalis. Classification (NCBI taxonomy): domain Eukaryota; kingdom Metazoa; phylum Chordata; class Mammalia; order Artiodactyla; family Bovidae; genus Bubalus; species Bubalus bubalis. The sequence goes on along the minus strand of NC_059181.1, from coordinate 126,192,717 downwards.
ACATTCAGTGTCCACTTCCACCTCAGGGCACTTGGTCTTACTTCTGCCTCAAATGCTCTCACCCAAATGTTGGTAACCACTCGCTCCGCTCCCAGCAGTCCTCATCTGCTTAGTAAACATGCTTTACTTTTCTCCATCCCAATTCATACCCTCTGACATTACAGTATTGCATTTTCTGGTTTGCTGGTGGTCTGCCCCCCTCAATTAGAATGCAAGCTTCATGAGGGCAGGGCTTTTGTCTTTCTCACTGGTATAAGTCCTGCTCTGAAAACAGTTCCTGGCTTCATAGTACATGCTCAATAAATAATTATTGAATGACTGTCTGAAAGGTACAGTTGAGAGTACAAGAAAATAAGGTACCAGAAAGGATGAAAGAACTAAAAACTAGACTAGTATATGGGCAACTTGTCATCTAATGACTTAAGATTTGATCTCTGTGGCCAAGACTGTTAGCCCCCAATATACATTCTCCTGTGTATCTAAAACCAAACTCCTAATTTTCAGTGGGACACTCATCTGGAGTAAAGACTACCATGACTAAGTTCTGACCAATGGGATATTAAAGAAAATGTCATTGGGAAGTGACTGAGAATCTTCCTTAAAAGATAGCTGCCATGTCCGTTTGTCTTGACCTCTTGCTCTTTTCTGCTGGCTGGAATGTAAACGTGAAAGCTAGGGCCTTCTTGGACTATGAAGTGACCTGAGATACAGAGGCCACATAGACTGGAACAGCAAGATAGAAAGAGCTGGGGTACCTGAGGACATGGTGAAGATAAACACTCTATGCTAGCATGGGCTGCCTTTCTCTGGACTGGTATATGAGACAGTTTGGCTCTTATCAATGTCTCTATTATTGTGGAGTATCAGGTTCAGCTCTCAGCTGAGCCCAATACTAATCAGTTCAGTGTACAAACAGAGAGAGGAGCCAAGGCTTTGAGACCAAGACCCTCATATTTAATCGTGGACCATTAATTCGTTATTCCCTCAGTGAAATGGAAAATTAGGGAAAACCATGTGTCCACTGGCAGAGGAGACTAAATGAAAGGTTGCCTACCTAGGCCGGGGTTCTGTCCAGAAAAACAGAGTTCCCTTGGGAACTCATAACCACTAACAGGGAAGAATACTGGAGTGAACTGCTATTTCCTCCCCCAAGGCATCTTCCTGACCCAGGGATCAGATCTGCATCTCATGTCTCCTACATTGGCAGGTGGATTCTTTACCACGGTCACCACCTGGGAAGCCCCACTAATAGGCAAGGACTTTTTAAAATAAGGTATAAAAAGCACAACCCACAGGGTGAAATGATAAATCTGAGTATATTAAATTAAAAAGCATAATTCTGAATGACAAAAGACACCATAAATGAAGTTAAAGACATGCCAAAGAATACATAAGAAACAAAGGAATAGTGCAAGAAAATATAAAGAATCCTATAAATCACTAAGAAAAAGGCAATGTAGTAGAACAATGGGAAAAGACCTGAAGAGGTACCTTACAGAAAACTTTTCTTGACCAACAAACAAAGGAAAAGGTGCCCAACCCATATTGATTATCATACTGATTATGGATATGGTCATTAAAATACCAACTCACCCTTACTCAGACCCTACTATGTGCCAGGCAAACTTCTATGTGCTTTCCATAAGATATCATTTCACATCCATCAAACTGGCAAAACTTTTAAAAGCACAACACATATCAACTTTTGGCAAGGATGTGAAGCAATGGAAACTTCCTGGCACTGCTGGTGAGAATAGAAGTACTTTACAGAGCAATTTGGCAATATCTGGTCAAGTTGAAGGTGCAAATATCTCTTTTAGATGGACATTTAGAGAAATCTATACATATACCCAAGAATTTTCAGAGGAACCCCATTTGTAGTAGGGAAAATTGGAAAGGATATAAATGTCCTCCATCAAAAGAAAGGATTAATGAACATAGACCTTCTGGAATTCTCTACAACAGTGAAAATGAACTAGAGCTACATGTAGCAACATGAAGGCGTCTCAGAAAGTGCTCAATGAAAATGGTGTTTCAGAATGATACACGTACAGATTACCATTTGTACATAATTTTTTTTAATTTTATTTTTAAACTTGACATAATTGTATTAGTTTTGCCAAATATCAAAATGAATCTGCCACAGGTATACAATTTTTTTAACTTTTTATTTTGTATTGGGGTATAGTCAGTGAACAATGTTGTGACAGGTCCAGGTGAACAGCAAAGGGACTCAGCCATATGTATACAAACTTCCCCCCTGCCTCCAGCATCTAAGCTGCCATGTAACACTGATCAGAGTTCTATGTGCTATATAGTAGGTTCTTGTTGGTTATTCTTTCTAAATATAGCAGTGTGTACATGCCCATTCCAAACTCCCTAACTATCCCTTCCAACCACAAGTTTGTTCTCTGTGTATATAGTTTCAAAATATGCAAAAACCCTATATTATTTATGAATACCCTCACTCTGGTAGTAGTATAAAAATACTCAAGATAAGGGCACTTTTAGGGAGAGGTGGTGTCTCAGAGACTGAGAAAGGTGCATCCAGGGTGTCCACTCTGTAACGTTTTACATCTTAAGAAAAGAAACTCAGGTACACAAGGCCTAG